>NC_067477.1:127546895-127831895 GCF_947179515.1 Apodemus sylvaticus | reverse complement strand
TTTCTTTCTTTCTTTCTTTCTTCCCCCTCCCCTCTCTCTCTCTCTCTCTCTCTCTCTCATTTTGCATTTCCCTCAGTTTAAACAAAGAAGGCAGACGGAGTTGAGCAAATTCCCCCTGGCTCAGCTGTGCCTCCTCCTCCCCTCCAAGGCTAAAGGAGCTGGCGATGTGCACAACCCGGAAGCACTGAGCTAGATGACATGGACTTTGTCTATTTCTGCAAAGGATGTTCCATCTAAAAGCCACAAAGAGACCATTAAGCAGTGAAAGGGTGTGAGATATTTAAGCCTTTAGGTCACCTTCTCCAGGGTTAGGAGGAACAGCCTTTCCAAAGGAAAAGCTGAGGGATTCAGAGCCAGTCACCACTGGTCCCTAAGACGCCTCTCACTACTGACTCTAACCAGTTGGCACACAGCTGAATGAACAGCAGTCTAAGCTCCGAGATTCAGGAATTCAGACCTGAGAAGGCTCAGCTTGTATTGACCCCAATATCGCTGAATTATTTCCAGATGGTTCCAGCTTTCTGATCCCCCTCTAAGGCCTCAAATGCTGCTTTGAACATCCTCTCTTCTGAAGTAGATGTTCTAAGCTGTTGTGCTGTTTCTACATGCAAATGGTTGGTTCCTTCTCTTGTGAAGCAGACACGTTTCTCTGTAGAAACCAAGCTGCTGTCTTCATACTCTATTTCCTGCATGCAACAACAGGCGACTTTTCTTCACAAGTTCTGCCTCTGACCTCTACTTTCTCTTCAGTCTCTCTCCCTCCCTCCCTCTATCTCTCCTTCCCTCTCTCTGTCCTTCCCTCCCTCCCTCTTTTCTCCTTGGCTCTGCCATTCCCTCTCACTCTGATATTATAGCATTAGAGTCACACCTTTGGAGGACTGTCACCTCCCTGCCCCAGATGGTGGCCATGGCCTACTTTAGGCCATGTTGCAGGATAACGATGTTTCTGGCCCCTGCACTTGTTATCTGCCTTGGTGGGAGGCGGCCTGAGATAATGAGGACAGTGGGATGATGGGACAAGTGGGTAGCCTTGGCTTATAAAGTAGGCCTCATGGGAATACTCATTCCTTTCCTTATACAAATACCCATTAGTGATTTTTTAAAAAAATCTGTGGTGAGGGTCTATAGCTATAGCTGATCCGGTATTCATGCTTTTTGATGTTTTTTTTCTCCCTGAGTAGCTCTGGCTGTCCTGGAACTCATTTTGTAGACCAGGGTAGCCCCGAACTCACAGAGATCTGCCTGCTTCTGCTGGACTTAAAGGCATGTACCAGCCGGGCGGTGGTGGCACACAACTGTAATCCCAGCACTTGGGAGGCAGAGGCAGGCAGATTTCTGAGTTTGAGGCCAGCCTGATCTACAGAGTGAGCTTCAGGACAGCCAGGGCTACACAGAGAAACCCTGTCTCCAAAAACAAAACAAAACAAAACAAAACAAAAAAAGGCAAGTACCACTACTCATGGTCTTTTGTCTTATTCTGATTTTTGTTGTTTGTTTATTTATTTATTTATTTATTTATGAGATAGAGTCTGGAGCTGTGGCCCAAACTGACCTTCAAGTCACAGCAGTCCTCCTGCCTCTGGCTTCTGAGTGTTGGGATTACAGATGTGAGCCTCCCCTCCAGGTTGTCTTTAAAGGTTTCCACTACACTACAGCCAAGGATCAGAAAAGAAAGGTAACCTTGGCTGTTCCCAAGACAGAACCTCATGCAGTGCTTAGTTGGCTGTGTTAGTTTGATAGTGTCTTTTTTTTTCTTTCTTTTTTTCTTTTTTTTTTTATTCAATATATTTTTTATTTACATTTCAAATGATTTCCCTTTTTCTAGACCCCCACTCCCCGAAAGTCCCATCAGCCCCCTTCCCTCCCCCAGTTTGATAGTGTCTTAATATTGGGTGAAGTGTGGGGTGAGTCCAGATCCTGTGATGTCACAGACCTTGACTGAGTCGGGACTCACAGTAACAGTAGCTTATCTCACAAACATCTTGAATTAAAAACAATTCTGATGTTGGGCACAGTGGCATACACATGTAATATGTACTGGGGAGGCAGAAGCTGGAAGATCAGGCGTTTGAGGTCAGCCTGGGCTACAAGAAATCCTGTCTTAAAAACCACCATCATCGACACCACTACCATCACCCCAAAACAAACGCAGAATTCTGAGATCAGACAAGAGGACGCCTGTAAAAATATTTTGACCACTGCAGAGAGAAGTGCCGTGCCTGATCCACTGAGCGCTTACAGGGACTAGTATGCCTCAAGTCACTCGACAGGGTCTGGGTGACCCGGGGAACGTGGTGCAAATGCTCCGAGAGCCTTTTTCCTGGCTCTCTGGGGCTGACCACTGGCATCTGGGTTAGACTCAGGCCAGATGATGTCAGCTCTTACCTAAGACTTACTCATGGAGCAACTCTGGAGGCTGGGGTAACAGAGCCCAAGATTTGACTTGGGAACTGATTCAAGGACAAAGGCCTCTGTGCCATCTGAACAAACACTGGGACCCAGTCACTGTTGCATGGCATTCACAGTTCACATCTGGTGTTGGGAAATCTGCACTTTGAGCCAAGGATGGCGTCCTGGCTGGACACGAGGGTGTCATTGACAAGACGCTGTGTGAAAGTGTGGCGATCCAGCCAGCAGCTGACAACACACAGAAGAGACACTAAAGGACTAAGGGACACCTGATGCCACTCTCTTGTCCTAGAGAGGACCCTCCCAAGGGGCCAACCATAGGGTTATCTCAGGTCAGGCTGAACTAAAATCATGCAGAAGCAACTGAGTGGAGAGATGGCAGAACGCAGCCTGTTGGCCCAGCATTTTGCCAAGCAGGTTGGTCAGACCAGGCCAGGCCCTCTGGGGCAGGAGCACACTTGTTCGCATGGCAGAGAGAGGCCAGTGCAGGCTGGGTGCAGTGCACGTCTGTCTAGGGCCCACCAGTGAGGTTAATCAGCTTTACCAGCAGGTTTGTAGTGTGGACATGAAACCCCTTTTAAAAGTGCCCACTTCAAGCCAGGCAGCGGTGGGTGGCACATACTCAGGAGGCAGAGGCAGGTGAATCTTGAGTTTGAGGCCAGCCTGGTCTACCAAGTGAGTTCCAGGACAGCCAGGACTACATAGTGGGACCCCGTGTGGAAAACAAAAGAAAAGAAAAAGAAAAAGAAAAATAGAGAAAGGAAGGAAGAAGGAAGGCAGGCATTAAGGAAGAGTATTCACTTCACCTCTCTTAACGCAAATGGAGCCCATCACAGAAAACCAAAACTGAACACATGCAAGATCAACAGATCCTGGGGAGCCCGCCTCCAATGGGTCTACATCATAGCTCCTGGGAGAGGAAGCAGAAAGATTGCCAGAATACCGGGACGTCTCCAGAGATATAGTCTCTCCTAGAAATAGGGCGTGAGCAAACCTGAAATCCTAGCAATGTCAATAAACAGATCATTGTGGAAGGGGAAACGTTTCTTGAGCCCCGCCCCAAGACAAAGAACTACAGGCAACTAATGATTGTGGGGAGAAGAATTAGTGTCTCTCAGAGATGAGCCTCCTCATTGGTTGTCCAATGTAGAGTGGTCAGCCTCAAAACCATATAGACACCATCAATAAAGATGGACTCAGAAGGTTGTATTTGTCTATGTTTGTGTGCACACACACACATGCTTTCTTGTGTGTCTCTCTGTGTGTATTTGTAACAAAGAATTGAAGGCTATCAACCTGAGAGTGGGTAGCATGGGAGGGGCTGGGGAAAGAAAACAGGGATGGAAAGAGATGTAAATCTATTTCAATTAAACACACACATACACACACTCGCACACACATATTTAAAAGTACTCACTTTGTTTCAGATTCAAGGAATATATTTCTATGTTTCCAAACTGGGAAAATTAAAGCCAACATTCTTTGAAGATGTTTAAAGCAAATAATAATCCTTCAGGGTTTCCCACAGGAGCTGTTAGGCCCTGGGCTGCTTCTGGACTTATCTTTCCTATTCTGTATGCTGTGTGCTTGTGCTTCCAAGCAGATGAGGTGTATCAGGAGTAGGGGATGCTTCTGGGATAGTACAATCAAATGGATATGGGACAGAAAACTAGGATGGTCCTTTTCAGCAGCAGTGGAGGTGGTGAAGGGAAGGAGAGGTCTGAGGCTCCTGGAAAGTGAGAACATGTGGAAATTCTCAATCTACTGGGCTGAATAGAAGGCCCAGCACCACCCCACCAGCACCACTCGTGCGTGCTAGAAGCGGGGTATTTGAACCCACCAAACTTCCTTTCAAGAATGCTAAGGATCATTTTAGCTTTCTATGATTCTTCCATTGAGTCACATGGATTCAATTCCGTGTGTTGAAACTAGAGCAATAGTAAGAACCAACACTCAAATTACAACCCAGGAGACTTAACATCCAGGATTTGCTCACCTCTACCCACTAAGAAACAGAATGAAGCAATCAGATATTGGTGCTTTGGGGTTGCAAGGGCAAAACAGGCCTTTGTCTCCACACCTGATAGGTATTAGCTAGAAGGACACAAAGGAAAATGAAGACACAGTGACACAGCTATGCTTGGTCCTAGTGCTCCTAAAGTTGTCCCATGGGAGTGCCCTGAAGAAATGGGACAGTGGTAGCCATTCCTGAGGATGTCCTGTCCTCCTGGGCTGCTCTATTTTATTTGTTTTTGTGTTTGTTTGTTTGTTTGTTTTTTCTGTTTTTATAAGAATCTTATGGGGCTGGAGAGATGGCTCAGCAGTTAAGAGCACTGACTGCTCTTCCAGAGGTCCTGAGTTCAAATCCCAGCAACCACATGGTGGCTCACAACCATCCGTACAAGACGCTCCCTCTTCCGGAGTGTCTTAAGACAGCTACAATGTACTTACATATAATAAATAAATAAATATTTAAAAAACAAAAGAATCTTACATTCTTTTTTGGGGCACAACACGGTGTCAGAGTCTAGACATCATCAATAAGGGGGAGCTCTCTTTAGAAAGAGTAGCTACAGCCATCATCCTGGTGGCTAGCTTTTCTTGGCCTGGCGTGTGGATTGTTTTGGGGCCAGGGGCCTTCTCTGTTTTGGGAGGTCCTGGGCAGGGTCACAGGAAGATTGGGAGGACATTAGCCAATGCCATGTGGCTCAGAGTCTCCTGGCTACTTTTCTCATTGCTGTGAGAAAATATCTGATACGAAGAATTTAAGGAAGGAGGGGTTTGAGGGAGCACGGCCCATCATGGTGGAGAAAGCATGGCAGTGGGGACATGGTGGGGTTTGGTCCCATTACTGCTGGGCTCAGGAATGAGACAGAGATGATGCTGGCACTCAGCTTACTTCTTCCCCTTCCCCTAGCCTGAGACCTGAATGCATGGATAGCCGTGTTCAAGGTGGGCCTTTCTCCTCAGCTGGAAGTCTCTAGAAACAGCTTCGTAGAGGCGCATCCTCCAAGTGAGCCCAAATCCAGTTAACACGACAATGAAGACCAACCATCATGGCTCCTTTGTTCAGGAAGATGCTGAGGGCCTGCCAGGCAGTAACCGTAGTCCATTAACGACAGAAGCAGACCTAGAAGAGACCATAGACACTACCTTTTTATTTTATTGAAAATGCTGGCCAAGCCAGTGAATGGCTTCAATCCCAGCACCCGGGAGGCAGAAGCAGGCAGATGTCTGTGAGTTAGAGGCCAGCATGGGTCTACAGAGTGAGGACAGCCAGGACAGGCAGGGCTACACAGACAAACCTTGTCTTGATCTTGAAAAACTAAAATTACAAAGAAAGGGAGAAAGGAAGGAAGGAAGGAAGGAAGGAAGGAAGGAAGGAAGGAAGGAAGGAAGGAAGAAAGAAAGGAAGAAAGGAAGAAAGAAAGAAAGAAAGGAAGGAAGAAAGAAAGAAAGAAAGAAAAGAAAGAAAGAAAGAAAGAAAGAAAGAAAGAAAGAAAGAAAGAAAGAAAGAAAGAAAGTAAGTGCTGGCTAAGTTTGGAGAGTAAAGATGCTTGCTCTGGCTACTGCTCCACTCTGGCAGAGCTGGAAGCAGGGTCTGGCTCCAGGCTGCAGGGCAGGACACACCTACCATCTCAGGAGATGTCAAGATATGACACCTCCTCATCTCCAGAGTCAAACATGCTTCTTAGGTTAAGAGAAGGGGATGCATCCCTATGGGTGCTTTCTAAGTGCTGCCCAGGACTTTTTCCAGAAATGGGGTTTTCTTGGCCATTATTGATTCTATATATTCCCATATCTTCCTTCCTCTCCTTATTATGAAATTTGAGGTGCTTCTCCAATGCATTCTCAGTACAGAGAGTGTCAGAAGCATGAGGAAACCCCAAACCACAGAGCCAGGAATCTGTCTGCAAGAGGGAGCCACATGGGAATCATAAAGCAGGCTTCAGAGCCCACGTGTCCGAGGCCACCCAGTGCCAACCCTGCTTCCTGGCACTGCCTGCAGGCCTGGCAGAGTCAGGATTCAGTCAGAGGGCACCCCAGAACCTGTGAGGCATGAAAACACCAAGTAAACAGCCTGACGAATGCCTCCGATTGAATTTCAGCCGGAGGCTCAGGAACATCTGTCCTGTGCTGTGGCTGGGAATGGGGATGTGGGTGGGGAAGGCTAAGATTACTGTGTCCTTCTGATCAAAGGAAGTGGATTGGTCCAAGGGACAGTTGTTATTGGGACGTTTGATAGGGAGCCTGCAGGTATACGGGGAAAGGGAAGATTGCGGGAAAGAAAATCATTCAGCACATTTCATATTTTCTAGTCTATAGCCACTCAGCTCTAAACTGTGGGATTCTGCCTACTCTGCCTTCAAGGGAGGACTCTGTGGTTAAAACTCTTCTTCTTGGAGGCAGGGAGCACTGATTTAGGAGGAGACACAGAGTGGGAGTGAGCAAGTTTGCCTTCTTCCTTATTAAGGTGGCTCATCCCAAGAGCCAGGCTGCCATTATTCTACCACCCCGAATCGTGGGACAGGGGTCAGGGCCACCGTGTGTGTGTGTGTGTCCCACCTCACCTAGGAAAGGTTCACCTGGACCCTGCTCTCAGGACAGCACCATAGCTCGTTACCTTCCAGCCCCACCCTGCCCACCACCTGTCCCTAAAGTCCTCTTTAAGATGGATTTAAAGGCCTGGCACAGACTGAATAGATAATAGGAGGATTAAAAAGGTTCTAGGGCTGGAGATGCATCTCACTCGGTAGATTCTTACCTAGCATGTATAAATCTGAGAATCCTCTCCTCAGCCTTGTGTAGACAGGAGTATAGTAATACATGTCCACAATCCTACCACTTTTGAGACCGAGGCAGGTTCAAGGTCAACCTCAGATGCATCGTGAGCTTGAGGCCAACATAAGACTCTGTCTCAGAAATAAAATCAAGGAATTATTATCACACACTGGCAAGGAGGAAGCAGGATTGTGTGGTAGGGGAGGAGAGTGAGAAGTCTAAGACCATGAACACTCTGAGAACTACTCTGGCAACTAACATCATTGAGTAGTCAAGCAAGCTTCTTAGAGTTGGTAGCAAGGGATGTGGAGAGTTTGAGGTCGTTCCTGCTGGCTCTGATTAGGGAAGGGAAGCTAAATGGAATGCCAGGAGAAGCCAGGAAAGATAATTATCCATCTGGTTCCACATGAGGCTCCATGAGCCAATGGGGAGCTTACCACTGTGATACCCGCTGCGGGAAAGGTCAAAACCACCCCAGGGAGACTTGGAGATGGTGGCCTGTGAGGGGTGTGCTCTGCTATCCAGTGGAGGACTGACAAGCCTCCAAAACCCAAGGGCTGACACCTTTGCTGACTTCTGAATTCCTGAACACCAGCTCGCTCTCCAGATTCCATGACGGGCATCACACGCCACCTCCCCCGGCGTTCTCTTCCCCCCTTGCTGTTCCGCACACTCAGCTATTAAAGGAAAGATGACTTTTAAAGCCAGCCTTCCCTAGGTAGTAGGTGTGCAGGTGGGGGGAGTTGACTGATCTGGGAGCAATGACGACACAGGAGGCGATGAAGCCAAACAAGGGAAGAAATAGGATTATTAAAAGATTGTAGATGTTGGAGCAAACCCATTTCCCCAAGAACAGAGGCAAGGGAAGGAAACAGAAGGCCTAACTTTTCCATTAAGATTCTTATGAGAATATGGATTTCAGCCCAAGGGAATGATAGTGTAGTAATTCAACTCTCTTGTCCCCATGACTAAAAATAAGGATGATTAAAGAATGGAATCCTAGCTCTGCTGTCCCAGATAGCGGACCTTGCTCCTGAACTTATAAAGTGAGTAAATCAAGCACAGTAGAGAAGGAATTATCTTTAAATATTTTGAGTATCTTCCACCCATCATTAAGGAAGGAAAGAGCCCAGCAGAGTTCCTTCTCAGGCTGATAGCTTGCTGCATGGGGCAGAGAACTGACTGGACCTGATTCCTAAGCCATCTGCCTTCCTCGGGCCATTGGGCTGGTGGCAGTCTGCAGTTCCTCTAAGGTCTCCCAAGCTGGATCTCTAAATGAATGTTTCTGTTCTATTTGGAATGTCACCCACACCTATCAGCCTCTTGTCTCCAAGTGCCTGGCACAGCGTTTGCTGTATTTATGTTAGGAACTCCTGTCACCCTGCTGTTTAGAAGAGCCAGAGCTAGTTGACACATGAAACTGTCACTTTAATAATCTCTCAGACTCATCAAAACAATTCTAACAAACAACAGGACCCAAAGAGGATCTTCTGTAGGGAGCTAGCCAGTGGGATACACGCATTCTCAAGAAGCAAGGCTCTGAGGGTTCTGACCAGAGGCAAGGTCAAATGACAAGAAACTGTCCAGGTCTGGATGCCGGGCAGTGTGGTGCTTTAATTCCAGAATTTGGGAGGCAGAGGCAGAGGCAGAGGCAGAGGCAGAGGCAAGTTCTCTGTGGGTTTGAGGCCAGCCTGGTTGGTCTACATAGAGAGTTCCAGGACATTCAGGACTAAATAGAGAGATCCTGCCTCAAAACAACAACAACAACAACAACAACAACAACAACACGTTTCTGGGACTGGAGAGGTGGCTCATTCACTAAAGTGTTTGCTATGTAAGCATGAAGACCTGAGTTTGATCCCTCAAACCATGTGAAAAGACTGGCTATAGTATGTGCCTGTAATCCTAGCACTGGCGAAGTTGAGGAAGGAGGACTTCTGAAGCTTGCTGGCCAGTCAGTTTAGCTGAATTGGCAAGCTCAGGTTCAGAGAGAGACTTTGTCTGAAAAAAAAAAAAGGAAAAAGGTGGAGAATGTTTGAGGAAGACAGAAGACATCTGATATCAATCCTTGGGCTCCTACATGTATGTGTGTGCTCCACCTCCAGATACAGACAGACATAGACAGGCACACACACATGTGAACACATCTTGAAATGTCCTCAACAACAACAACAACAACAACAACAAAGGAGATTTAACTCCATTTCATGATATCTATGCAAATTACAGTAATTATAGGGTGTTCAGTGCTGTACAATCTATTTGCCTTGTATTTGAGGTCTACAGTTTATGTACGCCCTTGACATATATGTATTGCTTATTACCAAACTGCAAATAATCCTGTGAAAGGTTAGGACACTGTTTAACTTTCCTACCAGGCTCTGCATCCTGAACTTCCCGGGTGATCCTGTCTCTAATACAGAGTTTAAAGCCAGTGTCACCACTTGAAGGCGGGTACTGGACATGGGACTAATGCTCTCTCATTTTCCCTTGAGTCATTCTCTCTTGAAGTTACCTTGGATTCCAGGAATAGGAGGTCTGGCTAATAAGTATCTTCATGACAAGGGACTTAAACTATCTCCCCAAGCAAGATGATCCCTCCAAAGAGGGTAATCATGTGTGATGGAGAGTCTACACCCTGGAGCAGACGCATCTTCTTGTGGGAACCAGAGTATCCCTTTGAAGTGAGGACAGCGGCAGCTTCTTCGGACCTTCTTGCAGAATCAGAACTAGGAGAGCGACCAACAGCTGCCGCTGACAAGGAGGGCTCAATTGTGCCTGTTTCTCACATTCCTTTGCTCCATTCTTTCTCTTTTTCAACCTAAATATGAGCTGGGGGGGGGGTGTCATTGCATTCTTTATTTGTTCTTTTTCCCACTGTGCATTAATTAAATCTCCTTTTTCTGGTTTCCGCCATAGCTTGTCTCTGGAGTATGTGTGTCTTGGTGGCTGAGCGCATCCATTCCTGGAGTCTGGGCTTTGACCCACAACTTTAGAAAAGGCAGACACGGTGATCACGGACCTGGACTTACTTTGGTGGTATAGACATGTCTCTAGGGTTTGCCTCCTATATTAGGGACTGGAAGTCAGAACCACGCTGCCAACTAGAACTCTTGGGTGACAAGACAGCAAGGAGTAAGCCTGGTTGGTCACAAGGTTTCTCAGGATTCCATCCATCCGTCCTCCAGTTCACTCTGGCCCCCTCTTCCTGGTGGGCAGCGTGAAGGTGGGCTGGGGTACGGTGAGGGATACTTGTCAGAGAGAGAAGGAAAGGCTGGCCTGGCTGGAACCATGGAAATGAAGATGGGAGAAGGCGGCTCAGCAGGACCCCGTGACCACTGCATGCAGGGGGATCTGCGCCGACCAGAGGGAGGGAAACGCTGAAGCAAGTGGTGTTTGACACCCCCTTTCTTTTTTCTTTCTTCCTTCTTTCCCCCCAAAGACAGGTTTTCTCTGTGTAGCCATGACTGTCATGGAACTAGCTTTGTAGACCAGGCTGGCCCAGAGCTCATAGAGACCCATTTGCCTCTGCCTACCGAGTGCTGGGATTAGAGATGTGCTACCACTGCTTGACTTAATAGGCCCTTTTAAACACCTGGTCCTGATCTCATATTTGACAACTCTCACAACGACTTTAGTAAAGATTCTGAAGCATGGAGGTGAATTGGAGAGCTCCTCTGTGAGGCATCCAACCACTCACTGTAAAAAGTTCGGCTCCCTTGGGAACCACACTCAGGACTGCCTCCTCTGCCCAACCCAGGAATGGATATTGGTGTTAGGTTAAGGGCTCCAGTGTCAGACTGGTTACTTGTGAGCTGAAAGTGATGACAAACACCTTTGACTAGGGTGTGTGTGTGTGTGTGTGTCTTTTGTTCGAGAATCCAGAGCATTGGGGTGCATTCCAAGGAGTGCACTCCACTGCCTCGGATTGATCAACTACATCATGGCCTGAAATTATCCCCCCAACTCTTCCACAAGAGTCCCAGACGTCCATCCAATATTTGGCTGTGGGACTCTGCATCTGTTTCAGTTAGCTGCTGGGTGGAGACTCTCAGAGGACCGTTATGTCTGCAAGCATAGTAGAGTATCATTAATAGTGTCAAGGACTGGTGTTTGCCATGAGACGGGTCTCAAGTTGGGCCCATTATTCGCTGAACATTCTCTCAGTCTCTGCCCCATCTTGTCCCTTCATTTAGACAGGAAAAATTCTGGGTCAAAAGTATTGTGGGTGGGTTGGTTTCCTTATCTGGGGGTCCTGCCTGCCTCTTCAGGTTCTATGTCCCTACTTCGATGAGTCTCAGCTAAACTCACCCCCATAGACTCCTGGGAGCCTCCCCCACCCTGGTCTCTGGCATGTTCTAGAGATGACCTCCCACCCCCAGCCAGCCACGATCTCCATTCACTCTCCTGGTCCTCTGGGCCTGTCTCCTGAACTCCCTCCCCATTCCCTTTCCCACCCACCCAGTTCCCATCATTCATTTACCTCCTATGACCATTTACCCCCCTTTTAGGCGAGATTCAAGCATCCTCCCTTGGCCCTTTCTTCTTGTTTAGCTTCTTTGGGGCTGTGGAGTGTAGCCTGGGTATCCTGTACTTTATGGCTAATATCCACGTATAAGTGAGTTCATACCATACATGGCCTTTTGGGTCTGGGTTACCTCACTCAGGATGTGTGCACAAAACCAAAGAAGGAAAAAAAATCCCTACCCTGTTTTTAGGTCTCTTGGGTCTATAATCAGAGTGAAACACTATCGGATTAACTCTCTCCCCACCCTGGCTGCTCACACTGAGCAAGAAAATGGACTCCACCTGATCCTAAACCTAGGCAGAGGTGGGGAGGTTCTAGGGCAAAGTCCCTGCCGCGGGCCCACTCAGAGCACCGTGCGAGTCCTGTGCCTTTTCAAAGCTGTAACTATGGCTGTCTCTTCTCTCAGAAGCAGTGAGAAGAAGCCCCAGAAGGCAATCTGTGACGATGGGGTGTCTTCAGGAGCTCGGCCTGGGAAGGGCAGAAAGGGCAAAGAGCCCTGCTCCTGGGCACAGGGGTCTTGGGGGGCAGGAGAGAGAAACAGCATTGGACTTTTCTCGGGGGCCAGGTGCTGCTTCTGTTTCTTTGACTGTCGAGAATGCCTTCATTTCCCTGTCATGGGGAACTGGTTGGTACCTCACTTCCTCCAGGTGCTCTGCAGCTGGAGTCGAAAATGCAAATAGTGGAGGCTACATCCTGAAAAGGGGGCCGCGAGGTGCTGTGGGGGTCAGGGTCGGGAGAAGAGCTACCCTGCCAGGGGATGAGGGGTGGTGAAAGTTTTGTGGTGAAAGGGTTATGTGACTGGGCTACAAACGCTGATTTTATTTCCACACGAAGGTTTGTTCCAGAGATGATGGGGGAGGGGAGGTGGGTTTGGGGCGGGCAGGCACTGTCAGCTGCTCAGTCCTTTTGTGTTAAACTTGTGGAAGCCTTAAGTCTGGGGATTCCTGTCCTTTGTGCCTCTGGTGAAGGGACTCCCGTGAAGCAGGCAGCCGGGTGGGTGTCAGGGAGGGAATGAGCAGGGGGAGAACTGCATTCCCACGAAGGCCACGGCCTTCCACTGGCAACTTCGGAACGGTGTGGGTGGTTCTTCCCGTCATCCCTGTGGGCACAAGGGAGCCTGGCCTTTCTCCCTACCCTGCTCAGTTCTTGGCTACAGGGTGACCTGGAAGACGCCATTATCATGATAATCCTATCAGATGTAGCAGTAGCAGCCAGGCAGAGACCATCCCTACCTCCCCTCCCCCCAGCACCTGGGCAGTCAGCTTCCTATTCCTCAAAGGCAGACAGCCTAGGGTGTTCTGAGCACAGCCAGGCAGGGACCCCTTCCAGGCTGGGAGGACCAGAGTTCTAGTCTCCTTCACTCGGGTGTGGCTTAAAGAAAACCCAGCTGGAACTGTTGAGTTAGTGCATGCAACATCTTCTACATTAGAAAAAAAATCTGTTTTTATAAATCAGTTTATCTCATTGCTTAAAAACAATAGATTTAGGCCTGGAGAGATGACTCGGCAGTTAAGAGCACTGACTGCTCTTTCTGAGAACCCAGGTTCAAACCCTAGCATCCACAGGACAGCTCCCAACTGTCTGTAACTCCAGTTCCAGGGGATCTGACACTCTCTTTACTGGTCTCTGTGGGCACCAGGCACATATGCCGTATATAGAACACCCACATATGTAAAATAAAATAAAATAAAATAAAATAAAATAAAATAAAATAAAACATTGGGTGTGGCGCTATACAGATGAGCAATAGAGCACCGTGTAACGTATATATGACCAGAGCTTTGCTGTTTAGGACACACAAAAAATGTTTATTTATCCTTCAAATAAAAATGTAAATATACATTAGCAAATCTGAAAATTTGATTCACTGGGATGTTCCTTCTTAAAGGGATCACCAAAGAAATGTTAGGGCCCTGGTAACACTGCAGAGCAGGCTGAACCTATCGCAGCAACCCAGAGACAGCTGTGAGTCTTCTATCAATGGGGACGTGAGAACCACGACCCTCAGAACCAGCTGTGCAGTTCTCTGCACAGGTTCTGGACTTGGTGGCAACGTTGCAACTAGTTAACATTTACACAGCTGGGAGTACTGATCAACCAGCGCCAGAGAAATGATCAAAGTAGGCCTTTGAAAATATTCCTGTATCTGTTTTTCTTGCAGATGCCAGTTCTTATACAGAAAGAAAAGGCATTGGTCTGTGAACCTAAAACCCCTAGATGGCCTCAGGAACGTCTGGATGCAGGGGCCTCTGAACATCACCAGACACCCCGCTTTGTCTCCTGTAAGGCTCATCTTGGCTGCCCCCATCCTCATACTTGCTCTTCCTCAGTAGATGTAGCAGATCCAGATTTTTCAGGTTCGTGGTCAGATGGAGAGAGAGAGCAAAGCTGTTTTTAATAGAAGCTTGAGCATAGATCCCTCGGGGGTCTGATCAGCTTGAACTGTCCTAAGCCAGTGACTGTGGCCAGGAGAATGAGGTATGTTGGCTGTCGTGGGCTGCACCCAAGAGCCAAGGGTTGGGCTCCTCCTTTCCCAGATCACTTGTATGGATTGGCCCAAGATGAGTGAGAAGCCATGGCTGGAAGAGAGTACAGGTGCTACTGGGTTTCTCCGGTGGAATTGGTGGGCGGATACCTAGTGTCTTTTACCTCCTTTCAGGGTTGCTTCATGACTTACAAGGAATTGAGAGCAGTGATGGTTTGACTAAGAATGGCCCCCATAGGCTCATATATTTGAATGTTTGGTCACCAGGGAGTGGAACTGCTAGAAAGGAGTGGAAGGATTAGGAGGTGTGGCCTTGTTGGAGGAAGTGTGTCAATGGGTGTGCATTTTAAGGTTTCAAAAGCCTGTATGAAGCCCAGGTGCCCTCTCTGTCTGTCTCTGTCTCTCTCTGTATGTGTGTGTATAGGAACAGTTCATGGCACTAAAATCAGAGTTTGTAAAGCTTGTAACTACAGACCCAAGGGCACAGACCAACGCTCAGAAAATGGCAGAAAGGCAGTGGCTCTGAGACTTCCAGGACGCTATCTTGGCAAGCGTTTGCACCTGGAACTTGCCCTTGAATTCTCTATTGTCAGAGCTACAGCGGGTGGGTGGGTGGTGTGGCTCCCTGCCTGAGACTTGTTGTCCTATTGGCTACGGAGGATGGCAATGGAGGAGATACAGTTAGACATGGATTCCAATTTTGCTAATGTCATTTGCAGAATCCAGCAGCTCTGATGTAGTCAGGGATCAGCAGGTGTTGGGGAAAGATTCAGATGTGCCTTCTGCAGTGTTGAGGACGTCAAGTTTGGCTGTGTCAAACTTGTTTCCAACTTCGTGAAACTCTGTGGCCCTTTCTTACACATGAAGTTTCAAGGGTCCTTGTCTCCATTTTCCCACATTATCTTCATCTGCAGTCTTAGAGGCAGACCGAGCAGATGCCATTCATCCTGTGTTTTTGATGAGAAAACTAGGACGTAGGCTTAAATTACTTGGCAAACCTCACAGCTAATTAAAGCGGTTCAGCTGTGTGACCCCGCTCCAGTTTAATGTCTTCTGTGCTACATTGCTGACTCTAAATGCTGGCAAACTGATCTGTTAAAAAACAGAACCCAGAGCCATGGGTTCACTCTGTTCTTGCTGAGAAGAGCCAAGGGGGGAAATGTCTGTCCTTTCGTCGCTGGCAGGAAGACCCCACTGGCGTCCTCAGGACCACACTGCATCTGTCACCTTTTGTGTCCTATACCTGAGGGACCTTTGTGTGACGCTGCCCTTTGGCTTTTTGGTTGGCAGAAGAGAAACTCTGAAGCAAAATCAAGTGAGGGGCCTTTTGGCTAAGCCTGTAAATGCTCCCTGCACAGCCAAGTGGGCATCTCACACCGAAGAAAGACAGGAGCTTGCATGGGACCCAGCCTCACAGAGGAAGGGCCTGTTGGGTCTTCCTATTCTGCCAGCAGTATTTGCCCTGGCTTTCTCCGCTGCTTCCCCATTCGCTTCCTTTGCCCTTGACTAGCTTCCACTAAGTCACCAGGAAAAGGCAGTTAACAGAGGGGACGCCAACGGACGCCGACGAAGCAATGAGCAGAAAGAGACGCCACGTGGGTGCAAAATCCAAGTGAACAAGTAGCTTTACCAGCTGTTCCCATTGCTGTGGAAGAGAGGGTTGTGTGGCCCAGTCCCTTCACATGTAGGGCCTTAGGGCCTGCACCACTGGCTGAGGAGAGCTGTCTATCTATCCCTCCATGGTGGAAATAGAGGGGAGGACAAGATAGTAGGATCCACCAGACTAAAACCCAGGATGTTTGGCCCAGTCATCAATCTACTAGGGCGGTTCCTGTGGAAAGGGACAAGGCAATCCTCAGCCTGTGTTCTAATTCCAACTCTCCCTCTCCCGGGAGGCTCTACATTTGTCACACACACGGATGAGATTTAATGGTGGATTCATTGCTTATGATCAGTGCCCCAGGTGAGACAGGAGCTTTGCCATACCCTAGTCTCTTCACTGTGACATCAGTTGTCCCTAGCTGTCCTTGTTTTCTTCTTCTTCTTCTCCTTCTCCTTCTTCTTCTTCTTCCTTCTCCTCCTACTCCTCCTCTTCCTCCTCTTCCTCCTCCTCCTCCTTCTTTTCTTCATTGGTGTTTTGCCTGTATGTCTGTCTGTGTGAGGCTGTTGGATCCCGGCAACTGTAGTTACAGACAGTTGTGAGCTGTCACATGAGTGTTAGGAACTGAACCCTCCTCTGGAAGAGCAGTGCTCTTAACTGCCTCACCATCTCTCCAGCCCCCTGGTTAATTTCTGTCAACGTGACACAACCGAGAGTCATCTCAGGAGAGAGCTCGACTGAAGAACTGTTCAGATGGGCTTGGCCTGACGGATGATTGATGTGGAAGGCCCAGCCCACACTGTAGAAAACCAACCCGAGGCTACACGGAGAGGTAGGCTGAGCACAAGCTGCAAACAAACCAGTAAGTAGAATTTCTCCATGGTTTCTGCTTCAAGTTTCTTCTCTGCTTGCGTTCCTGCCTTACTCAGAAAGCACAAGCCAAATAAACCTCAAGTTGCTTTTGGTCATGGAGTTCATCACAACCACAGAAAACAAACTAGAAAATGAAGTCTATGATGACCCGGCACACAAGAGAGGCGAGATAATCACAGGGGGGTTTATGCATGATCCACTATGGTTCTAAAACATCGTTATTATTTTTCCCTTTTAAAGAACAATACATCAAAAGCGAGTTTTAAAAGACTAAAGAATGTCTAGGCTGTATTAGTGACTCTTGTGTCACTGTGACCAGAATGCCTGTTGAGGGAAGATTGGTTTTGGCTCATGGACTCGGTCCACCATGGTGGAGAATGCTTGGCACAGCAGTGGTCCAGGTTCTGGCCGTGGACACACGTGCTGGAAGCTGCTCACATCATAGCTGACTAGAGAGCGAGAGAGGGGCAGGAATCGGGATCCGGAAGAACTCTTTGAAGCCCATCCCCAGTGAGCGCTGCAGCCTGCTGGGGTCCTCCTTCCTAAGTGTTTTATAGCCTCCTCCAGTAACACCGTGGACTGGAGACCAATGTCCTGTGGGGGCAATTCAGATTCTAACCATAACCAATACGTTCTAATTCATACACAGACCACTGACAGTTCCCAGGAGCTGCCCTTTCTTCCTGATTTCTGAAACCTTCAGATAAAGGGCCATGGCTGAATCTAAGAGCAGCGAGGGAGGCCTTCTCTTCCCCCTTCCCCCTTTGCGTCAAGGGAGTCCACAAACACACCGTGAACCCAAATGAACGTGAAATCTAATAGGGCTTGGCTCCTGGGTGGAATTAGACTATTTTTAGATGAACTATTTAGATGACTATTTTTAATATTGTCCCCACCTGCTTTGCATTCATATTTTTAATGCTTCCCTGAAGCTCCCATTTGTCAATATTCTGTTTTATTTCATCCCAAGCTTCTGTTGAAGGTGTGACGTGAACACGCAGTGCCTTTGGAGTCTTTGTGTGACCAATCTGGTCACAGGCCAACTCCCTTATTGGTGAATCTGTTAGGATTTTTAGCTTGCTAATTAACTGTGCCAAACTTCCTGTTTTAAACAGCTCTGCTGTCTACTATGCCCAAAGAAAGATCAAGATGGGTTTGCCCATGCTCCATAAAGGCTTCAAAACTTTAAAAAAATAAAATTATGCTCGTGTGTGCCTATGTGTATGAGCACGTGAATGCGCTGCCCACGAAGCCAGAGGCCACAGGCATTAGATTTCTTGGAGCTGAAGTTACAGCTGGTTGTGAGCTACCAGATATGGGTGCTGGGAACTGAACTCAGGTCCCCTGCAAGAACAGCATGTGCTCTTAACCACTGAGCTATCCTTCCAGTCCCAGTAGAAAATGGAGAGGAGGCTGTAACTTAGGCCTTTGGTAAAACACTGTCTCCCTTTCTGCACTTCAGTCACTACATTGTACCCTGACCCTTGGCCACCAAGGTCATCATACTGCCCCCCCCCCCCCCAGCATCCCCAGGCTCTCCTCTCTGGCACACCCCCCACACTGCCCTACAAAGATGCTATTTGCAAATTGAGTTCTGGGGAAAGGGCAGGTTTAACTCACAAGGAAAGGAGAAGGGCTTAGATGACCATTTAGAGACATTGGCAGACTGTAGGGAGGGAGGGAGGCAAAGAGACTTGTGTGGGATTCCAGCTGTGTGAGGTTGGTCCTGGAGACCAACTCTTTCCTATTCAGTCCTTCATCTAGATGAGCTCAGCAAGGCAGAGACACAGTACAGCTGGGAAAGTCAGAGCCCTCTGGATGCTTACAAGGGGCAAGCCCAACCACAGCGCTCCTCTACTGTAAATATTAAATATCAGAGACTTTCCGCAGGATCCCTTCTGCCTTGGAAGAACAGCTCCCACATCGCCCCCCCCCCCACCTCACTCAGTTTTGGGGGGCTGCATCAAAAGGAAAAACTTTAATGGTACCACCTGCATTTCCATATAATTCTGTCCTTATTTCTTAACACCTGCAAATCTAATCGATGGCCTGTGGATCCAGAACACATCTTCCTCCCCGCCACTATCTCTAAAACAGATCTTTCCTCTGCTTGAAATGCTTTCTCTTACTGTGTTGTCTCATTCTTCCTTTACAGTATTTTACACACACACACACACACACACACACGCATGCATGCGTCACCTATAGGGTCCATTTAGTGCTGCTCATATGTATATATGTTTAGGGCTGACTGCTTTGGGATTGGATAACCTAACGGGGTCGGGGTGGGGGTGGGGTGGTGGCTCATCCCTGGAGCACGCTGATTCTCCTCTTCGCTCCATTGACTGTAGCTTTTCATTTAGGAGTGAGGCCTTGTGAAATCTCCCCCACCTGTGTTGCCATGTCAACTGATATTGCCATGATGCAGGTCTTGTTTAGGCAGCTATATTACCGAGGTTTCATGACTGCACTGTTCTGGTAATATGGAGAAGACAGCATCTCACAGCAGGCATCCTGAGACTCAGGTTCTTGCATGTGTTCTGACCCCTCTTTTGTAAGTCCCCATATCCTTAGAGGAGGGGTTGGGGCTGGGTATTTTGACCAGCTGTGGATCTCTGTAATCAGCTCTATCTAGTGTAAAAAAGGCTTCTTTGATGAGGGGAGCTGTATTTATTTGTGGTATAAAAGTAAGTATTTAGAATACAGTTAGACATTCTACTGGCTTAGGAGAATGGGGAACTAGGTTCTTTCTTATCATAAAATCCTTGGTACTTAGTGGAGTTGATGCTGATGGAATGAACCAAGGCAATTTGCCTTGTTCCTAAGCCAGCAATCAGCACTTAATAAGCAGTATGACTGCAGTATTTCCAGGTGAGCTTAGTGACTCGCAGTCACTGGAACTGCATGGGTGGTATTGCACCCTGACACACAGATGGTCACTTGTTGCTCTGCTTCTAGAGGCTCTCTCTCTCTCTCTCTCTCTCTCTCTCTCTCTCTCTCTCTCTCTCTCACACACACACACACACACACACTTACTTCAAAGCCTCCTCTGGCCACTCCTGTGGAAGAGCAACCGCTCACCTCTGCAATCCTTGTTTTCCTCCTGCCTGGGTTGGGTTTCCCTCCCTTTTGCCTCGTGCATCCCACATCCCACATCTCACAGCCCATGCACTTCCTGTCCATCTCTTACCATTGGAACATAACTTTCACCAGTGCAGATATTTTCTGTTTTGTTTCATGATGAATCCAATGCATCACAGGTGCTTGCATATATGAACTGAATGAATAATTTGTGTCAAAGGAAGACAATGCCATGCTGCTCTCTCTCTCTCTCTCTCTCTCTCCCTCTCTCTCTTTCTGTCTGTGGGTTTTCAAGACAGGGTTTCTCTGTAGCATTAGGATTTGTTCTCAGTATCATAAAACTCATTAAATAATATCCCGGGCATGGCAGTCCAAGATGATTATTCAGGCAGAGACAAAGGTAGAGGCAGAGGCAGGGGCAGGGGCACAAGAGGGTAGGGGCAGAAGCCAGGAGTTTGAGGTTGTCCTAGGCTATATAGCAAGTTTGAGGCCATCATGGGTTGCATAATATTCTGTTTAAGAGAGAGAGAGAGAGAGAGAGAGAGAGAGAGCGAGAGAGCGCGCCCTGTCAGGGAGCAAAGCTCACATGGTGAACAACAATGTTGCAAGGGTGGCTCAGTAGGTGAAGGCATTTTACAGCAAGCCTGTGGATCTGAGTTTGGTCCCCAGAGACCACATGGTGCCTCCTTCACCTGCCTCCTCCATGTGCTCCTCTGACCCCACATGTTCTCTGTGGAACATCCAGGTGCACAGACTCACACACACACACACAAGTCAATAAATGTAATGGAGACCTTAAAGGCAAGAATGACTTAGAGAGTTCCCTAGCATGGACACAGCCCTCCTCAGTCTCCAGCAATACTAAAAAACCTGTATTTTCATAAAGATTTCCATCCTGTGCCTGCGATAGAAGACCAGAGTGAACAATGAATTCTAATAACTCAGATTTCTCTCTCTGCCGCTCCACTGTCGTCTTTGGATGCTGGCAGCCAATCTTCAATGTGCTGAATTCTTTAAAACCAACTGCGTGGAGTTAGAAAGGCAAACTGCAAGCTAGGTTTGTATTTTAAGAAGCAGTTGTAAGGGTTATGCATCAGTTCACAGAACATCAGCCCAGATTTGCAAGAGAGTCTTGTAGGTACCTGTGGACCCCGGTCTCTGTTTGGACTCGCCAGGGTGGGAGAGAGCTGCCTCCTCCCCTCTAAGGGCCTAGTTTTGATTGGCAGGCTAGGTAGGGAGTTGGTCAGGCCAATTTCCTAGTCTTTTCCACTCACAATGTTCTGTGACTATGCATTTTGACAGACGTTTTCAATTTGTCCTGATTAACAATCAGACTCAATTAAACAGGATATTAAATGTCTTGACCATCCTAGATAATTGGATCTTTACTGGAATGGCCTCCAGGTTTGATTTTTTTTTTTAAAAATTACATTAAAAAACAAATCTTGTGTGTGTGTGTGTGTGTTTATTCCTGCAAAGAAAGTAAAAGCACGCCACTGTAACAGCTATGTTTAGCTAGAAGAAATTACTTAAGGCCAAGTTTCCAAAGTATTTTAAACAGTGACTCAGAGTTTTAAAAAGTAAACTTTCATGTGCTGGTGAGAGGTCTCAGCCAGAAGCTTTGCAAGAGTGAGGGCCTGGGTTTGATATGGAAATTATGGTAAAAACTTGGGCCTGAGACTTGTAGCTTGCAATCCCAGTCAGGGAGACAAAGGACTGAGGAACCTGGATTCCCTGGGCATCTTGCCCAGCCTAATGCTCAAGCTCCAGGCCAAGGAAAGACCCTGTCTCAAAAACTAGGGAAATGGCGTTTCGGCGGATGATACCCAACCTTGTCCTACACGCACGCACGCACACATGCATGCACACGCACCACACGAGGTAAATGCATGTAAAAGGAAATCTTGTCATTTGTAGCAACGTGGATGAATCTGGAGGATATTATATTGAGGTAAAATCAGACAGAGTAATAAATACCTTAAACACTCTTATATGGGAACTCTAAAAAGGCTGACTGCATAGATGATAGAATAGTGAACATGGGCTGGGGTGGGGTGTGGGGTGTAAGGATTTCCATCAGAGAGGAGGAAGAGTTCAAGGTTGGATTGTACAACCTGATGACTATGATTAGTAACTACATTAATTGATTTGTCTTCAGACTTACTCTTGACAAATGGTCAGACTTTGCTTTCGACTTGCGGTCCCCCACCCCACCTTCCCAGGAACATGTGATTTGGATTCACCTATCTGCTCCTGTGCTCCTTGGACTCAGTTTTGACTGAAACTCTCCATGAGCACAACTGCTCCAGACCAGCATTTAGCTTGGTTGTGAGCTAGGGTTTCAGAGGTCCAGCTTTATATTGTACTGTTGGAAACTATTAATAGATTTTATGTATGCTGTCGACACAGAAAGTATGCCAGGCAATGCGTATGCCAATTAAATTAATCAAAATAGCTAAGCATGGTGGAGCAGGCCTTTAATGCTGGCACTTGGGAGGCAGAGGCAGGTGGATGTCTGAGTTAGAGGCCAGCCTGGTCTACAGCGTGAGTTCCAGTACAGCCAAGACTATACAGAGAAATTCTGTTTCAAAAAATCTGGAAAAAAAATTGAGCATACTTACTAAAAAATATTGTCCCTGATAAATGTAAACAATTACTGTCAAATAACTTAATGAAGAGATATAAAACCAAAATGAATATATAAATTATTTAGTGAGAAATATAGTTATGTCAACTGAATGAACAAGTAAAAACAAAGTTTTTAAGGTAGAAATTTAATACAGTCAAGTGGGAGTTGGAGATTAACAACAACCACTACAACCACCTGACTTCCCTTCCAAATACCTTCCTCCAGTTTTCCCTTCGTCCATCTACACCTAAGATAATCTGACCCGAGCCAGCTACCCAGGGACTATTCACTGAGCAATATGAATGTCTGGTGCTTACTGCGCACACACCAGGCGTTGTAGACACGGGATTGGTGAGGGATTAGGATATGAGAACGTGCAGGAAAGGAAAAGGGAAACAGTAAAAATGAAGGGCTAGTCTGACTCTCTGTGAGCATTAATTAAGGCTTGTCTTCTGAGCTTGGGGTCAGACCTCAAGGCTTCCCCTGCAGCCTGTACAATCCACCATGCTGGCCCCACTTCTGGGCGTAGAGAACATGGGTAGCGAACTTACCTCTAGTTTGGTGGCCTCAGTTCCATGATACTATTTATTTTTGAGAGTCCTTGGTACTCTCAAAAAGGAGAGTGAGGAGACCAGGGCTCGACATTTCTCAGTTTTTTGAGAGAGGCCCCGAGACACAGGCTGAAATTACTTTATACTTTCAGCAACTCTTGTTTTGGGGTAAAGGGGGATTGCCCAATGCAAATCAAAGAACGGACACTCATTCTTCAAAACAGCCAATAAGAACTAGCTTCGCACCAGGCGTAGTAGCAGCGTGACTGCAATACTAGCACGGAGGTGGAGGCAGGAGGATTGTGAGGTTGAAGTCAATCTGGGCTACATACAAGATCCTATCTTGGGTAAAAATAGGGGAGTCCCTCTACCAACCCAAAAGAATTAGACAAAGTGGCAACGCCTTCACTGACTGGAGAAATGATCCAGGGATTGGTAGAAAGTGAAGGGAAGGCAAGCGGAAGTCCTTGGAAGAAGTCCTCCGCAAAGTGATTTGGTGGGAGGGGTTGAGGATCGCTGGAATGTAAATCAACCAGCTCCTTCCCGAAGGAGGCCTGCTAGGGAAAATACCAGTTGAACTAGCTGCTCTATGTAGTGTATAGACTTTTTTTGTGGGTGATTTATTTCATAATGAAAAGAATTTAAAAAGAAAAGAATTAGCTAAAGCCAGTGCTTGCTGAGACCCCAACAAAAGGGAAAGGAGTCTCGTGCAGTATTGGAAGGCTTAGAGGTTTGGGTACATAATGCCTTAATAGTCTCGAATGGTGTCGTACAGCAGTGAGCGAGGTGAGGACTTTTCTCTCCTGAGTGCCCCTCCCTCTCCTGGCGATCATCAGCAGGACCGCCGGGTGTGGACCTGCTGCGACCATAGCGCATCTGTTCTAAGGCTCTTTCACCACCCTCAGGGCTAGTTCTCCTGAGTTGCTCCCATATACTGCACTGCTTCAAGCATCCCCATAAGCCAAAGTAGGATCAATCATCCCACCTTCCCAAGTTTCCCACTTCCTATTTGTGTACCAGCATATTTGGAGTTAAAAGTGTGAGGGCACTTTGGACGGTGTAGGATGCTAACAGCTTCCAACTGTTTCTGAAGCCGCAGCTCTGTTGCTGGGAGTCTGATTACCTTTTTAGGGAAGTCCTCTCATTGGCCTCATGAGGTTGACTTTAAATTTCAACTGGTTTGCAAACACATTCTTCTTTGACAGTCCTGGCTTGAAACGCTTGGGCTCACTTGGCTCTGAGCAAACTCAGTGTCAAGTCTTCGAGTGTCAGGTGGTTTTTCTTGCCTGAAAGTTACCGATCTGACCTCCCATTAAGTGACAGAATACACAAGAAGGCCAAGCCACCCTTCTCCACCCCCTCCAGCCTCCAAGAATTCCCCCTTTAAAGGGAAATGCTGGAGGGAATAATGTGCCCTCTACTTTACCTTTTCCTCATATGTTTTGCATACATTTTCTTTTTTGTCTTGGAGGATTAGAAATCAGCAGGAGTAAACTCCATGTTTGTTCGATGGTTGGATTAAAAGTGAACCCAGACTCCCAAAGCCAGTTTTGGAGAACAGAAGGCCTCACGCGCTCAAAGCCATTTTAAAACAAAATCTACTTAATATAATCACTTCCTTGTTGAGGAGAGGCGGAGAGACAGCAGAGAAACTGGACAGATTCTCATGTATGGGAGGAGGCGTGAGAAGGCAGAGAGCCTGGGCCCATGGCTCGGAGCCCTGTGTGCACATTCTTCTGTCTCTTTTCTTTTTTTGAGTCCATACAAAGGCAGACACAGGTGTTGCCCTGGGAAGGGAGGCTGGTCTGCCATCCCATTCCCCAGCGGAGTCTCTCGCACCTAACAGTCACCGCTTGCCTTAGCCTTTGATGCTGGGCCCATCCCAAAGATGGCATGGTATCTACCATTATTTTGCCCTTCTACCTGGCTTCCCACATTGGTTCTATCCTGGCAGAGAGTAGAGGCAAGCCATGACCGCAGGTACTGTGGTGGTTCAGTGGGGTAGCCTTTGAGCCATGCCAGCATCTTGGTGGCAAGTACCAGTCAAGGTGAGGAGAAGGGCCAGACTGGGAAAGCTCATCGGGTGCAGTGAGGTTGCTCAGTGCCTAACTCCTCTCTGTGCAAGCTGGGGACAGATTCTGGGCAAAGGCAGAGTGGGGCAGAATTGGTTTTTAGATTAGGGTAGCAAGGATGTATTAGTTTTCTTGTGGCTGTGACAAAACACCTACTAACACAACTTAATGAGGAAGTTTATTTTGTCTCATGGTTTGAGGGAAGGCATGGAGGTAGGAGTGGGAGGTGTACATCGCCTCTGTAGTCAGGACATAGGGAGAGATGGATGCTTGTGCTTCGTTCCTTTCTGTCAATTTACTGAGTCAGACTCTACCTGATGAGGCACCAGGAACGATGCCAGCCACATCCGGGGTGGGTCTGTGCGTCTCTGCTAATCTCTGGTAATTCTTTAACAGGCAAGCCCAGAAATGTCTCTCTTAGGTTGGCTCCAAAGCCCACCAAACTGACAAGATAAAGCACCAGAGAAACAGAGTAACAGAAGTCTTGACACAGCGTGTGAAGTCCAGGCAGGGCTTAGTAATAACTGCATTGGGGCTTGGCAGGGGTGCAGCGCCTGGTGGCAGGGTTCGGAAGCTGCACACTTTACAGCATACCCTGGCCAAAGTCAATGCAGGAGGATCTGGGGCAGGGTAAGTCTAGGCAGGGCATTAGAGCTACAGCCTGACGCTCGGGGCAAGCCTTTGTGTCCTGCAGACAGCCAGAAACAAGAACCTGATCATCAAGTACAGTACTTTTCCAGGCCCCTGGTTCCTCCCTGGCATGTAAAACATTAGAGACTGGCATGGGGTTGATGCCCTTCATAGACCTGCCTGGGTCTTATCTAGGAGGGCTTCAAGGGAGGCTGGGAGGGCCACAAATGCTTGACTATGTATCTATGTGAGCTGGAATTATAAAGGCAAGGGAATGAATGGACAGCCACCTGGCAAGTAGATTAGAAAATGCCAAAGAGACTGTATCAAGCCAGACTTGGTGATGCATACCTGTACGCTCAGTACTTAGGGGGCAGAGGCAGGGGGACTACCCTAAGCTTGAGGTTGGTTAGGGCTGTACAGTAAGACATCTGCACACATACCCCAAACAAGGCTGTATCACAGAGTATAAGGCAAACTACATTAGTCCACTATGGTTTCACACAGGCACAATTTGCCTGAGCCATTTAGCATAGGGAAAGGAGAGGGGAGAAACAGAAAGGGAGCTGAGAGATTTGCATAGACAGAAGGCAGTGTGGTGTTCTGATCCCATCTCAGGGAAGGGTGTGTGTGTGTGTGTATGTGTGTGTGTGAGACGATTAGTGAGTGAGTGTATTTCACAGGGCACAGGGCATCGGTGGAACAGACCTCCATGGTTTGCTTCAGCTCCAAGCTAACTTACAGGGGACACTGGGCCATTGAGAGACAGACACTCTGGGTCTCTCAGAGTGAGCGAAACAGGGATCGTGACTCCATGTTGAACCCTCCACCCTTGGCAAACACACAAGGGCATTATCAGAAGGCAGAAGAGGAGACTTGAGATTCCTTCCCAGATCTAAGACAACTGTGTAGAATTAATACTTATCAATATTTCCCTGTGTGGGGTTGTTTCCTGCCTTAATGGTTTATGGTGCCTAATGAAACACACACACACACACACACACAGCCTTTATATTTACATATGTCTTAAGCAGCACAACAGTTGGGCCACTGCCTAACCGCTGTGCTGCTAGAATCTACCTCTCACCGATAATCCCGAGTTGCTATTTACTAATTTCTTTGTTCTATCCTGGCTGCTCTAGACCTAAGTGGGCAGCCCTCTGGACCGCGTCCTCTCAGACCCCTTACATGGTGACTCTGTTCCCCTCTCTTGCCCACACCTCAGCCGTGGCATCGCTTCTCTACCATTGTCCTTCACCCTCTCCTAAGGCGTGGTGGATCTCCTTCCTCCTTCCTCTTGGTCCTAAGTCTGGGAATCCTAAAACCCCGCCTCTTTCTCATCTCCCCAGCTATTGGCTGCTGGCATTTTTATTTACCAATCACAACCAGTTGGGGGCAGGTTCCCAGAAGCTACTTGTAGACCCTCTTGTTTAAACTAATTTGGGGCTATGCACCTGGGCAGCTTGATTAGTTGGGACTGGTGGGCTGGGGGTAGCAATGTTCCGGACACGCCCTTATTATCCTGTAGTTATGCCGGCAGTGAGAACTGGAGACACTCCAGTAAAGGGAGTTAATCACGCCTGATCTTCAAGGATCATAGCCTTGAAGGAGTCTCCCTCAGGGTACTCGAAGAGCTTTCCCAGCTCAGACCAGCTTCCCAACCGCCTTGATAAATCCCACCCCTACTCTTTAATTTCACAGAAATTATCTGAGTCTGCAATTATCTCCTTCCTTTAGTTCAAGGATTGGAGATTTCTTTTGTCTGTACACAGAGGCAGATGTTAAGTATTTTTGGCTTTGTGGGACATTTAATCTCTGATAGAACTGTACAACTTGCAGCATGCAAGCAGCCATAGACAAGTGTGAAATTAATGAATGTGACTGGATTCCAATACAGTTGTATTATTGACTCAAAAATCAGAACGTTGTGTGGTTTTTTTTTTTTTTTTTACAAGTTATAAAAGTTTTCTATTTTTTGCTCCCCCCTTAAACTGGAAAATGAACACTTAAAATATTTTTTTAATTATGTGTATGTGTGTGTGCAGTGTGTGTACATGTTTGTGTGTGAATGGATCTGTGCACATTTGTGTTTATGTGTATGTGTGTTATGTATGCATGTACATGTGTGTATGTATGTATGTATGTGTGTGTACGTGTGTTATGCATGTGTATGGTGCCTGTGGAGGCCAGAAGAGTGCATCAGATCCTTTGGAGATGGTGTTATAGAAGTTGCGAGCTGCCTACCTGGGTCCCCTGGATGAGTAGTGGCACTCTTAACCAAGGAGTCACTTCTCCAGCCCCCAAAAGAACTTTTTAAACTAGCAGGATAGAAAGGTAGTCTGTGGACCATAATCAGCTAATTCCTGTGCGGATGGGAGTGGTGTATCACTGTGTGCCTATACACTCCTGGCATTCTTACTAGGTAAGGACTCCTAGATATTTGCTGAAGGAGTGGATTTTACTTTCTCTACAGGAAGTCACAGCGCAGTGAGCCGGCTCTCAGTGTGGGGCAAGAGCTCACGCTGGTGTGGCCGTGGGCCACTGGAGAGCTGGCAGCCATGGTTCTTCTGTGCTCCTTCCAAACCATAGCTTTGTCACCCCCAGATATTGTACTCTGGTGTCATATGCAAGCTCACAGACTCTGGAAGTGGGGAACTCACCTAAACGGCAAACTAACCTATGGGGTAGATTCTGTATTGTGACCTGTCAGCACGACTAAGTTGCAGAAGTTTCACTTTAATTCCTCGGATATTTTAACTTACCAAATGAGGACCATGCCATGCCTGGTCTACGTTGGTGGTATGTGGAAAATAGTTAGGGGTTTTGCAGATATTAAAAGAAAGCCCCCATGTGGGCCAAATCATATAGCTGTTCTTCAAACCAGACATTTTCTTCTTTTCTTTTTTTGATTTTGTTTTATATGGACATATTAAACTCATAATCCTTCTGCTCCCTAACACTAGGCATGACAAGTACCACCAAGTTTTGCCTTTGGGTATTTTCTTATAATCAAAATTAGTTCTGCAAAAAATGCCACAGAAACGGACATTTAATGTGAGTTGTTTTGTTTTTTTAAACAACAAAACAAAACTGTGGTTATCCTTCAAAAGCAGCTGGTGTCGGCCTGTGTCTCAGCCCCACCTTTGCCAACACCTACACTTGGTTTCAGCTTAAGGTCTGTCTCCATTATTACCCCCTTCCTGTCTCTTGTGACTCATTCCCACCCGTGTTCCCACCTGGCCTCCAGCGTACCCTGTTCTTCAGGTTCTGTGGCTAACCACAAACCACCCAGCATACCAGCGAGGCGACGTGGGCTCTTCCTCTGCGTATCAGCAGATGGTTTCTCCTGAGGCCTTGAGCATGTGTACAATTGCATGCTGAAGGTTTTCTTGAGGCTCCAGCTGAGACCTTGGCTCTGGGCCAGCACCACTAGTGTTCTCCCTCCGCCCTTGGGGCGCTGTCCCGACAAGCAGCAGAAACTGGAGACTGCAGGGAGTAGCTGTCACCTCAAGGCCTCCCCACCACTGGCCAAAGCTTGCCCGGCCCCAGGGTGTGGAATCCCTGGGGGTGGGGGTGGGGTGGGGGGGTGAGCAGCGGACAAGGCCCCTTGAGAATTCCTTCAGAAGGCCTAGTAGCTGATGAGTCTTGATTATTCTGATATTGCAAAGCACAACTCATCATCATTAACATATTGCTCTATTGACTCGGTTTTCAAAAATGTAATATACAGAGTGGCAAGTTGAAAAAAAATATTAATGAGCAAAATGAAAGTAAAGTCTGTGGGTATTCCATCCAGATGCTAAACGCCAGCAGACGTTTTAGCAAGCACTCTGAAGCCACTTCCGACCCCTCATTTCCTAGACACACAGCATCATGTCTCAGTCCTGTTTTGTCATCTGTTTTGATTTTATACAGTACATCGTGTCCACAAGGCCATAAGAAGCTTTTGTATTGTGGTATTTTTTTTTTTTATTGCTATACTAGATTTGATGGATACAGTCTCCTTAGTAAGCACTGAGTAATGGGCTTCAGGCTTGTTTCTGGGTCCCTGGGGAGAGGAGCACCCTTGTCAAATGAACATCCTGCTGCTACTTTAGGACACAGTTTTAGAAATGGATTTAATTAGGTCAAAGGCTTTGCACATTTTTTTAAGGTCAGGTTGCTTTCTAAAGATGATCCAATTTTGTTTCTATCAATAGGGCAAAAAGTTCCCGGTCCCCAGGATCCTTTTCAGCGTATTATTAGATATTTAATGACTTTGAATTTGATTGGTTGAAACATATTCGAAAGCTCAGGAGGCTAATGTTTCAGTGTGTTCTCTTAGCTACTTGGCGTTTCTCTTGTGATCTGCTCTTTATAAGTAATTCTATGTTTATTCCTTTCTTAATTATATGTTAGGCAGCTCATAGGTTCAGAGTTTGCCTACCTTAGAGACACGTTTCTTGAGATGGAGGGCCAGGCTGAAGCATGAGGCTGGGGGGAGAGCAAGCGAAGAGAGACAGGGAAATGAAATATAGGAGGCTCTTGGGTGGGTGTGAGATGGGGAGGGGGGTGAGACAGCAGGAGGTGATGACCGCATCAGAGAGTCAGGGTGACAGAACCCCCTCCCCCCATGAGCTCTAGAGCAGGGAGAAGAACAGTTGCTGGGACTCATGGGTAGGTGGGGAGGAGGAAGCCCGTGTTCTCCGATGTCAGCAGTCCTGTGCTGGATGTCAGCAGTCCTGTGCTGAGGCACTGAGGGGCACACACTCTTCTTTACCCAGAAGGCAGGTTCTGCTTCAGAGTCTCTAGCTCGGCAGCTTGGTGGCAGCCATGCTATATTCATATAACTCACTTTTTCATAGAACTCACTCTTTGGCAGGACAGAAGCTGTTTACCTCACTCCCTTTCTTTGCTCAATAGTGTTTTAAAACTGCACTGCATGTATACACACACACACACACACACACACACACACAGCCAAGAGGACTCAGTTGTCTATCACTCTGCACCCTGTTCTCCTGTGACAGGGTCTTTCACTCAGTTTGGAGCTACGCTGGTGGCTGGCAAGCCAGCAATGCTCCTGTCATCACTGTCTACTGCTCTGGGTGACAGGTGGGCACAGCCAACCCCAGCTTTCTTACCTGGGTGCTGGGAATTTGAACTCAGATCCTCATGCTTGCACAGAGTGCTCTTAACTGCTGAGCCACTGCCCTAGGCCTTGCCTTGCCTTGCCTTGTCTTCCCTTCTCTTCCCTTCCCTCCCCTTCCCTCCCCTCCCCTTCCCTTCCCTCCCCTTCCCTTCCCTCCCCTCCCCTCCCCTTCCCTTCCCTTCCTTTCCCTTCCTACAACCCCCCCCCCCCCCCGCCTCTCTTCCATTTTGCTCTGGCTGCCCTGAAACACTCTCTATAGACCAGGCGGCCTCAAACTCAGAGATCACCTGTCTGTCTCTGCCTCCGGAGTGCTGGGATTGAAGGTAAGCACCTCCACCGCCGGGCTGCTGACCTCTTTCTTTCTTGTATCTCACTGTCCAAAATTGGGCTTCACTATTGTGACTGGCTTAGAGCAATCCCCACTCAATCCCAAGAGCCACCTCGGTGTCACATCCACAGAACTGGTTCTGTCAGGAGGTTGAAGAGGTGGGTGACCATTTGACGTTTGTGACTCAATCAGTGCCAGTCCCAGAATGCTGGCACACTCCCTTACGTATCTATTCAGTGGGGGAGGGGAGATGGGAGGAGAACAAGGACAAACACTGAGTGAGGGGACCACACAGCACTTGCAGGGATTTGCAATCTAAGGAGGGGACGTGACCAACCAGGGTGTGTACCCAGGGAGGTGGCTCAGACAGCGGACAAGGACACAACCTCTGTAGGGAGAGACGCAGACTATGTCTGGAATGGAGGTGTGAACACATCTTTGGATTGCCCTTAGCTATGTGAGGTTTGCCAAGTTTGTTAGTCTCTAAGTCTGTCTCCTGTGAGCTGGGGACTGTAAGCTAGCCGGAGGTGGCTCACGCCTTTCATCCCAGCACTCAGGAGGCAGAGGCAGGCAGACATCTCAGTTGGAGGCCAGCCTGGTCTATAGAGCGTGTTCCAGGACAGCCAGGGCTACATGAAGAAACCTTGTCTTAGGAAAAAAATTTTTTTCTTTAGAAGTTAGTGAAGGAAAGAGTCCAGCAGTTCTACAATACAGAGTTAACATATAATAACTGCGCAATAAACTCTAGCAGCGCAGAGTTACTTTACAATCCAAGAATTCCACCCCCAGGAATCTACCCTAGAGAAATGAAAACATACGTCTGCACAAAACTTGTCCACAAATGCTCAAAGCACTGCTTATAACATTCCCAGAGTAGAAACAACCCAAATGTCCATTAGTGGGCGGGTGGATAAACAAAGTGCAGTGTGTCTACACTACAGAACACATTGGTAGTTAAAAAAAAATGAAAGAGGATTGTACACTGCAGTCTGTGAGCAGCGGAACATAATACAAAGGATCACACGGTGTTTGATACCATGTACAAAAAATGTCTAGTACAGGCAAAGCTATAGTGCACACAATAGACTAGTGGTTGGTGGCACTGAGGGAAAGGTCTGGGATTTCTTTTTGGGGAAGTTAAAAAAAAAGTCCTAAAATTGATCAGAATGTGGTTGTACAACTCTGAATATAGTAAAAAATAGATCACTGAAGTATGCACTTTAAATAGATACATTGTATGGTATATGTATAGTAAAGCTTTTAGGGGGAAAAAAAGAAGAGAAATGTGTAGAAAAGTGTTGAGCCAAGGGGCTCAGCAGAGGCTGTCTGTCCAGACACCTAAATCCATTTGTAAGGTCGACAGTGCCATGCCTTACCACGGTTCAGCATCCGGGGAATGCCCCACTCAATCTTCGAGGACTTGTTTCTCATGGGAAACTTCTTTCCCAGCCTCCCTTGCTGCCAGGAATAGCAGAGCCAGATTCAGCAGGACACAGCTTCTAGACTCTTCTGTTGATTACAGGGGAGAGAGGTAATGTATGGATCATGTAGGAGAGAGGGCCATCAGGTTACACCCACGTTCTCAGGTTCCAATGGTCGCACTCCTAGCTCAGGCTGAGTGTTAATGAGAAAGGGTTGCCTCTCCAGGACCCCTCCCATTCAACGCTGGATATTCTGTGTAGCCTGAGGACCACCCTTGGGGCTCTCTCAGGGCTAGCATTTCTCAATAACCATCTTCGGTACTTAACCGAGCAGATTGGATTTCTGTTTAACGAGTTCACTGCTCATACATTGGGTCCTTTCTGCCTTGAGCCACCTCTCCCCGTGAGAGCCATAAACCTGGATTTTTGAGAACCCAGAAGAAAGGAAAACAGAAGACCTCAGAGCCCTCCAGCCAGCCAGCTTCAGCCTGCCATGTGGGAGAGACAGCTCTTCCTAGGTAGGAGTGACTGCTTTCTTCTCACAGAGGACGCTGGGCTCCCTCAGAGCTGAGCATCCTCTTCCAGGGTCTACTTGGAGGTTGTCTGTCACCAGTGTGAAGCACTTCACATTGATTCAAAAAAACATGGTGGCTAAGAACACACCTGTTCCTGGGCCAGACTCAGACAGACCCAAATCCCTGCCATTGCTTGTGTGTGTGTGTCCTCATGTGTGCACATGTGCGTGCACAATCATGCGTGCACATGTGACAAAGGACAACTTGCAGGGGTCATTTGTCTCCTGGGACCAAGTGGGTCTGAGGGGATAAACTCAGGTGTCAGGGTTGATGACAAGTGCTTTGGCTTGCTGAGTCATTTCACTGACCCCTCCCCTCCCCTCCCCTCCCCTCCCTTCCCCTCCCCTCCCCTCCCTTCCCTTCCTTCCCCTCCCCTCCCCTCCTCTCCCTTCCCTTCCCTCCTCTCCCCTCCCCTCCCTTCCCCTCCCCTCCCCTCCCCTTTCCCCTCCTCTTCTCTGTCCCTTCCCCACCCCTCCCCTTTCCCCTCCTCTCCTCTTCTCTGTCCCCTCTCTTCTTCTCCCTCCCCTCCCCTCCCCTACTCTCCTCTCCTCCTCTTCTCTCTGTCTCTTACCCTTGGATGCCATTCCTTGGCTATTATTTTAGTTTTTTGAGATTATAGCATAATTATATCATTTCCCCTCCCCTCCCCTCTGCTTTCCTCCCTACTCTCCTCCCCTCTCTCCTCCCTTCTCCTCTCCCCTCCTTCCTCTCCTCCTCCTCTCTCTCTCTCTCTCTCTCTCTCTTTCCTTTGGATGCCATTCCTTGGGTATATTTTTTTTAAGTTATTTAGGCTTTTTTAAGATTATAGCAGAGTTATATCATTTCCCCTTCCCTTCCTTCCCTTGAATCCCCGCCACATACCCCTCATTGCTCTATTTCAAACTCATGGCCCCTTTTCTTCCTCTAGTAGTTGTTTTGTGCATATATGTATACACATACTTATTTCTAAATACACAAATACAACCTGCCGAGTCTGGGTGGTGTTTGTTCTCAGGGCTGACATTTGCTATTGGATAACCCATCAGTGTGCTTTTCACTGGGGAACACATTCTTTTTTTTATGCTAGTTTTCTAATTTGTCCTAGAACCTGCTAATTCTAGGTTAAACTGACGGACTGGTGAGCTCTAGGGATCTGCCTATCTCCACCTCCCCCCCCCCCCCATGCCTGGAGTTACAAGTGCCACCATGCTCAGCCTTTTTATGTGGGTTTTAGGGAGTGAGTTTAAGTCCCTATGCTTGTGTAAACAATTTACTGACCGAACTATCTCTCAGACCCCATCCTTCAATCCCTGCCTTTTAAAATCTTGCAGTCTGGTAGAAAGATGCTAAACACTTAAGTATAGAATCCATTATGTTAAAGGTGACCTCTGTGGAGAAAGATAGTGAGTCCCGGGCAGAGGCTGGGGAATGACGAGTTTCTCCAGGAAGGTGAAAATGGCAGGTAGGGGCTTGGTAAAGGGGGCCGCGACTCTCCACACAGGGCTGTCCTGTCAGACACAAGCCTAACTGTAGGGACTATAGCTAAAACATTTAGAGAGAAAAGTCTGGGTCCTGTGGCTTCATGTTCTGATGACTGGAGAGTTAAGATGTTCCTAAGGAGACTTGGGCCCCTAAGCTGCCTGGGCAGGGCTTCTTGGAGATCCCTGGCTTTTGAAGATGGCAAGACTGAGCAGCCAGTGTGGTCACTGGGTGGGCTAAGTCTTGTTTTCAGTCTTGAGGACCTTGCTAGGGACAGATGCCCTCCCTCAGGAGAGAAAATTTTCCTCAGTGCAGTAGAGTCTTTCCCAGGCAGTCTGCTGTTGGCACTGGGAAGCGGTGTCGACACGCATTGCCCTAATAAATAAACAGACAAACCCCCCTCTGAATTCTGTCTGGGGTCTGGATTCCCCTAGAGCTAGAATAAGCCAATCTGGGCCTTGCCTTTTTTAAAAAGTAAAATCACCCTGACTGTAATAATCTTCGTCTACCGTCTCCCTCTATTTGGTTGTTATCGCTATGACTTGTAAGAGCTCAGACAGGAGAAGGGCACCAGACATTCTCCAGAGTGCCTGAGACTAAAGGAATAGCGATAACCCCGGGGTCATTTGCAGATTTTATTACCGAGGGACTTTTGTCTCAGAAGCTTTATGTTATAGGCCGTTACTGTTTCAGGAGGGATGCCTCCTACACTGGTCTATACCTGGGGACAGGGTCTGAACCACGGAGAGCCACATGCAAAGCACTCAGCAGTGACTGGGAACCAGCTTTTACTGTATCTTCTCTCATCATCTGAGAGCAACCTCTCCTCTCCCGGCTTGTTCAAACTCAGCCTGTGTCAGGAAGTCAGGAAGAAATTCAGGAGAAGGAGGTACTAGTGATTGAATCTGTCTTTTACTATATCCCAGAGACTCATTTAATATTCCCAGCTAAAGTTCTTAACTTCTTTGCCTTGAGCTCGATTATTGCTGAGCCTGGGGTTTGGGGAGCTTTGTGACTCAAAAGCCTCTTAAGAGGCACGGAAATGGGAGAATGGGAGAGGCAAATTTGTGGATGTATATGTATATGTATGTTTAAAATATTTTTGCAGATTTCTTAGATGTCATCTAACCCAGTCAGATAAAGCAACGGGAGCTCATGAATTTGCATTTAATACCCTAGAGAATCTGGTGACACATTGTAGAGGTATGGGGCCCCTTGTCTGCTCTACCACAGGAGCTGGCAGCTCTGGGAGGCAGGAGGCAGGAAGTCGGGCCAGCTAACCCCACAGTCTCTGGGTGGGTGGTACTGTAGGGAAGCTCCTGGATGCTGCTCTAGGGGTGAGGACGTGCAGTCTGAGGTGTGGGACAGCCAGAGCTGGTTCAAGGGTCCCCAGGCCTGCGAGAGGGCTGGGGCCATCGGGTTCTCAGGCTCTTGGACACCCAGGTACCACTGGATGCTGTGGAAGAGCTGAGAACAGAGTGGGGCCTTCGGTCTGAATCTAACCCGGGGCTGGAGTGGGGGTAAGCGGGGAGCTCCAGTTGGTCCGGGGCTTGACAGGTGGCAGTCTTGGGCTTGGGCTTGGTTGACAGCAGTGGCTGGGAGCACAGAGAGGCCTTGTACGGGAGATTAGACAGCGGCTTTATAGGCGGAAACCTTCTCCATGGCTCCCCACGGAGGATCTCGACGAAAGGAGGCAGTCCATGGTTTTAAGACATTTATTGTCATGGCGGAAAATAGATGAGTAAAACTATATCCCACTCCTCAGGGCAGACATGAGGTTAAATACTCTTTGCAGGGAGGAATGTCTGAGAAGGAAAGCTTATTTATCTTTGGGGGTCTGCAGCTAGTGAGGGGGCCTGGTTCCTGGGAATCAGGCAAAGAGCCTACCATTCTTTGAGGGCACACCGGGGTTTCTAGCCTTAGCTCAACCAGGAACCAGGTGGCCTTCTTTTCCAAAACACATGGGGGGGGGAATGTTATTAAATATTATGCTTGTGTCTCCCCAGCCTTAGACTACATATTTCCTGAGTTCTGATACATATAGTTCATATCATAATTTTGATACCAGAACTCATATCCAATTAGTCAGTAGAAAAAAGTCCATGAACCGGAATGGTGGACTGTGGATGTAATCCCAGCACTCAGAGTACAAAAGCAGGTTTGTCAACTTAAGACTAGTCTGGGCCACATAGTGAAGGCAAGATAAGGACAGAGAGAGAAGGGGAGGAGAGGCACTTGAGCAATTGTGCCAGAGAGTGCATGCCCACACATGTGTTCACAGTTGTTTATTGATAACTCATTGTAAAGAAAGCATCTGCTGACTTTTGGGTCATGTCTCGTGGCCTAAGTGAGCTTTATACTTTGGGGGGAACAGCAGATGTCAACCAAAAAGAACAAAATACCAAGTAGAGGGGAAAGCAGAAAGGGGCGCCAGAAGAGATGGGGTGTGTTCAGGGAGGCAAGGCTCTGGACAGGGGACTTCAGTAGGTAAGATGGCTGTCAAAGGAATGTGGTCCACACATTGTGCTACGTATTATAATCTGATCTATAATTTCATCATCGTGTAAATTATATAAGTACATAGTATTAACTGTGACTCAGACAAACCAGGTCACTTTTTTAGAATCACATTGCTAGTAAGTACAGAAGTGAGAAGTATGTGTGTATGAGTATGTATGAATATATGTGAGCATGTGTGTGTAAGCATGTGTGTGAGTGCATGTGTGTGAGTGTGAGTGCATGTGTATGAACATGTATGTGTAAGCATGTGTGTATGAGTGCATGTGTATGAGCATGTATGTGTAAGCATGTGTGTGAGTGCATGCATGTGAGCATGTGTGAGTGTGAGTACATGTGTATGAGCATGTATGTGTAAGTGTGTGTGAGTGCATGCATGTGAGCATGTGTGTGAGTGTGACTGCATGTATATGAACATGTATGTGTAAGCATGTGTGTGAGTGCATGCATGTGAGCATGTGTGTGAGTGTGAGTACATGTATATGAGCATGTGCGCGTGAGTGCATGTTTGTGAGCACGTGTGTGAGTGTGAGTGCATATGTCTGGGCATGTGTGTGTGAGTGTGAGTGCATGCTTGTGAGCATGTGTGTGAGTATGAGTGCATGAGTGTGCATGCACAGCATGTGGAGGCCAGAGATCTGTATCAGGTGCTTTCCTTCTTATTTAAAAATATTCTTAGTTGTATTTATTTTATCTGTATGAGTGTTTTGCCTGCATGTTTGTATGAGTGCCACATATGTGTTTTGTGTCCTCAGAGTTCACAAGAAGACAGTGAATCCTTGGAACTCTAGTTAATTCTAGATGGTTGTGAACTATAGTGTTGGTGCTCTAAACCAAACCCACATTCTCTGCAAGAGCAACAGGTGCTCTTAACCACTGAGTTATCTTTCCAGTCCTCAACTTATTTTATGTATGTATGTATGTATGTATGTATGTATGTATTGAGACAAAGTCTCACAATGAATCTGGAACTCTTTGACTAAACAGAACTGGCTGACTGATCAACCTGCCATGGGGACTCTCCTGTCTTTGCTTTCCCAGTGGGAATTACAGGTGTCTGCCACTCAAACTAGTTTAATTTGTGGTCCTGGTTATCTGAACTCAGGCACTTCTGTGAGCATAGTAAACACTTCCCTAACCAAGCCAGCCCCCTAGCCCAGAAGTGAGATTTGCAATCAAATTTAAGGCCATTTTCTTAGGATTAGTACTTGGTGGCCTAATTCATCACTACTGCAAACCCAGTTGCAGTGGAGAGCAAACTGGTCCAGACACTACAACCCACTGGCTGTCACTGGTCTCTGGAACTGCCCAGAACACTGTCCCATGCCAGGGATTCAGGCACAAAGGACATGATTGCTATCAACTTTAAAGAAAAGGGAGGACACTGCGTGTTTAGTGTCCTTGTGTAGGTAGAAGGGTTCTTTAAGATGTCAGTATTTGCTCCTGTGCTCTTGGCAGAGAGAGAAAGTAAGCTCTTTTGCAATAGCTCCTCCCAGTCTCCCAGAGACCACAACTTCCCTGCAATGTGCTCATCTGAAGATGAGCTCAGCTGCCTGTGTTGTTCCCTTAAAGGCGCAGCTGCAGGCCAGCTTCAGCTGCACTGGCTTAGAAACCTTGAAATGTGGGTCAAGACTGTCAGGCTGGTTTGAGTGCGGTTGTTATTTTTGACCCCCTACTGCAGGGAGGGGGCAGGTCACAGAGACTGCAGGTGCAGGCTTTGGGCACGTGAACAAGCCAACAGATGGTGATGCTGACAAACTGCCGACAGAATGTATGGGGTGATGTAGCTGTCTGGGACCTCGTGTGCACCTGCTCCTCCCCCTCTCAGTGATGTGCCAGGACAGCTGAGGAAGAATTTACCCCTGTTGTTTTAGGGCGATACCCAGACAGCCAGACTACTGCAGTGGCAATAGGAAGTGAGGCCCAGAAAAATCTGAGGCTGCAAAGAATTTGTGAACTTTCAGTTAAAGCTGTCTTTTAGGGACATTGTCACATTTTGTGGTCAGTCTTGTATTCCCTACAGACTAAAGGACCCTGGGTTTGCTATTTTCTCTTACTTCTTTTGTGTTCCACGGCCAAGAGAAGTTCTAAGTCTGTAATGAGGCTTAGCTAATGTCACCAAGTTCATCCAGGAAAAAACAAAAGACAAAAAAACAAAACACACTTAAGAGGTTTCAAGTTCAGTTGGAAAATGGCTTTTTATTTGATGGATGACGTTAGATGTTCATTGAGTTAGCTGTTCATCCTTCATGACACAAGCACTTGACATAAGCAAGGGCAGGGGAGGGGGTGTATTTTAGATCACGGTTTCAGGGGCTTCAGTCCACAGTCCTTGGCTTCATAGATTCTGGGCTTACAGAGAGACAGACCATCATGGGGTTGGAAACATGTGGCAGAGGGGTGGGGGCTGGGACCAGGTAGAACCTCAAAAGGCAAGCACCCAGTGACTCACCTATCCAGCCATGCTTCACCCCCAAATCAGTTGGGGACCAAGTGTTCAAAACATGAGCCAATACAGGGGCATCTCATCTTCAAAGCACAGCACGGGGATGCCCTAGAAAAGAGAACAAAGGCTGGATGAGGTCTGGGATCTAACTAAAACTCAGCTCTGGAGAGAGTTTCATAGAGTGGACACAACGGTCCAGGGCTGGATTCTGTAAGGTCGTTGTGTTGATGCAGGGAAAGTCTACAGCTAGAGAGACAGAGGTGAGAATCCTTTTCTCAAATCCAAGAAGAGGAACTACAGCCTGGAGGCCAGCATTGATTTTCACCGAAGCCTAAATGGTACTGAGGTCCCTGTCTAGCAACACTGCTATATGTAAGGTCTTGAGTAAAAGAATGTGGCTCTTAATAGACTTGAGATTGGGCATCTGGATGGAGACAGGGTTTTGGAGGCTTCACAGTAGCATCCTGGAGAGAACATAATCACCTGTCTGAGCTGCAGGTGATGCAGAAGAGGTGGGCAGGTGCTGGGTTCCCATCGAACTGACTTCTTCAATCTCACCTTCAGTGCTTAAAGGAGCAAGCTGCCATGCATCCCAGAATTCCTCTAGGAAATTTAAAGCTCCAGGGTCTCCTATGAAGAGTGGCTTTCCTGCCTGGAGCTTCCCACCAGACCCCATTCCTAAGTTGCAGGATGGTCGTGAAGGGTCTAGACTTGCTTGGGAGAGAAGGGTTGCAACAGCCCTACCTGCACCCCACCCCCAGGTCCCATTTGTGTTTCTTTTCCTCGGGGAGATGCAGCTCCTGGACGCTGTCAAAAGCCTCAGGAGGAATCTTGCTTCATGGGCATAATCGCTGGGTCCCTTCAAAGCAATGTTCTCCTTTAGAAGACATCACTCTTCTTCTTGCTGCAGAGAACCTGAGTAGAAGGGTTCTTCTGGCTCCTATCTCTTCATAGTCTCTTCATCCGACCCCGTATCTCAGCTATTCATGACCTTAGCAGGGAGATCTCCCTGACCCCAGGGGAGGAGGGATTTGTGAGGAGACTGCTCCAGATACTGTTCCTCCTTTGGGACTTAGCGGTGCTGCCCTCAAGCAGAATGCTGATCTCAGGACTTGCTCTCTGCTTTTAGTCAAGGGCTCAGTCTCAAGGTTTACTCTCCCTTTCTTGGCTCCCGGAGAGCTGGAAGGACTCTCAGACCTGCCTCTTGTGGCAGGGAAGCCTGTGGGCATCTCTGAGGCCAGCTTTGTCCTTCTGAAATTCCCATTAATCTTGCAGCACTTTTCTAAAATTAAAAAAAAAAAAATCAGGTGTGGAGCTGATGAGTCTCCTGGTCAGAGCACTTGTACTAACATGAGGACCTGAGTTCAAATCCTCAGTGACCATAACTGAGTTTGCTAGCCAGCAGCCTAGATCCAGGCTCAATGAGAGACTCTGTCTCAAGGGACACAGGGTGACACTGCCTGACATCCTCCTGTGGTCTCCAGATTTTTGTGTGTAGGTGCACACACATGAACACACACATTTGTGTTACACACACACACACACACAAACATGCATATATAAATGCATGCACAAGCTCACAGAGAAGGTGGTCTCCTGGGATGCTGAAGATGGTAACTACCAGCTGTAATCTAAAGTCTATGAACTAATCAGAACCTTCTAATCCTAACACCCAGATACTAGCCAGTATTCTCCAAGGAAGAGGGGCTTCGGAAGGTATTTGTCACCTGAGAGAGGCAGGCCAAGGAGAGAGCCCAGTCCTGGGGAGAACAGCCCAGATGGCACGATAGGCCTCCTATGTCTTGGGCAGGGCAAGCTCACTTCCACCTTCTACCCTGTGTTGGTTAAAAGCTACTCTGAGAGAATGCCCTGTGTGCAAGTCTCAGATAGGATGAAGTCTTGTGATGGTGTCCGTGGGTGTCCCATGTAGTCCTGCAGACTGGTTCAAACAACTTGAGTGTGCTTTCTCAGTGCTCCAGCTGATGCCGGCTGGTTGGTTCTGCCCGCCCTGTGTCAGGGGCAGGACTGCAGCATCCATAAGCATTGCCATCCCCACAGGAAACATTTCTGTCATAGTCACAGGTTCAGCCTCCAGCATTAATTCACTGAGCACGCTTCTTAAATACTTGTGTGTACTGTTAAAATGGGACACAGAATAAAGCATTGGCTCTATCTTTTGAAATCGTCTGGGAGCTTACAGTCAGCTGTGGCAGTTGCTATCTTGATCCTCACAGGGGATTACCTTTTCAAAGCGCTGGAACACCCGTAGGAATCTTGACAGAAGTTCACCGGGCAGGTTGGGGTTAAATGTGTAATGCAAGAACTACGGATCACATAATACAATTTCCAAATACTGACAGAAATACAAAAGTGTCATGGCGGCACAACCCAGGTCTGCAGGTGACATGATCATCTCCCCAGGCCAGGTGACTTTCACAAGAGTTGTGTGAGGGGAGATGGTTTTCCTGGTGAGGAGGAGAACTGTTATTCTCAGGGGATGGGATAAGAACACAGGGATGGGACAAGAACAAGTAAGACCTTGCCTCACTTCATTGCATCCTTCATTAAGGCGTCTGAGTGGCGGTTCCACGGGTAAGGGAGCTTGTGCTCGATCGATCGATCGTAAGGACCTGAGTCCACATCCCACCACTGTGAAAAAAGCTGGGCACAGTCCTGTGTCTCTGAGGGAAGTGAAGCCAGGAAGATGGCTGGGGCTTGCTTGCTGCCAGCTTAGCTCCAGGTCCAGGGAGAGAAGCTGTGCCAAAGAGCGATAAAGCAGAATATCGATGTCCTCCGTGGGCATCTGTGTGCTCTCATGTGGGTGTGTGCGTGTGTGTGTGCGCGCGCGCGTGTGCACACGCGCATGTGTGCAAGCAGCCTGAGTTTTGAAAGAAATGGAATGTCCTGAACACATGAAGGGGATCAGAGAGTGGGCGGTTGATATTAGACCTTCCCGCCCCCTGACCAGTCAATCACATGGTCCTCCAATCCCACGTGCCAAATGTAATGATGTAATGGGAGAGTTGAGAATTTGGCCGGCCTCTGCTCTCAGTCGGCGAGTCCTCTCACTAGGCTCTGGCTGGTCCAGCTTCTCATCCTTTTCGTCCCCTAATCAAGGGCTTCCCTTATCTCCAGCCTCTTCCCTTCCCCATATTATTCATACCACCATTAGAGCTATTTTCCGAAATTACAGGCTCTACTTTGGCATTTCCCCACAGCATTTCTCAGTGGTTAATGGTTTGAATCTGAAGTGTCGTGTTTGGAGTGCTTGGTCCCCAGCTAGTGAGTGACACTATTTTGGGAGGCAGTGGAGCCTTCAGGAGGTGGTTTTAATTGGTGGACATAAGCCGTAGGATCGGGCCTTTGAAGACGGTATCTGGCCCCTGGTTTCTGACACTCTGCCTCCTGATTCACTGCGGTGTGAATAGCCCTTGCTATCTAGTCCTGCCGTGTGTCTGCTGTGTGTTGGTTCTCACCATAATGGACTAGAGCTTTGTGAAACAGTGAGGAAAAATAAATCTTTTCTCCTTTGAGTTTTTTCCCTCGGGTATTGTGGTCAGAGTCACCAGCAACCATCATTTCAGGAGAACCCTGAACCCTTCCGGTGGCTTATCTCCACGCCTCTGTCCTGCACTCCATGTCCCATAAACCAAACCACAGCCATGTCCTCTGGCTTCATGACTCTGCAGATGCTATTCCATCTCCTTCCAAAGCCTTCAGAACCCTGTCTTTTCAGCAAGTCTCCGCTCCTCCTTTAAGCACGGACTTTAGGATGCCTCCCACTCAGAGTCACTGCAGCTATTGCGCTTGTCTTTGTTCCGCTCTTCTCCCCCTCTGCTGCAGTAATGAGCTCTCGGAATGCTCCTCTGACAGCTAGCAACAGCTTCATGCTGGGAATCCTGCTGATTCATTTTCGCAGTCATAGCCCCACCTTGCAAAGGGCTGGCAATATCATGGAGCGAAATGGACCGAGTCAAGTCTTGCAGGGTGCAAAACTCCACGGACCAGTTTGCCTAGCGTCTCTGAGGGTGGGGATGGGCGTGGCTTATTCTGAAAGTTCGAAGGGAAGCTACAGGTGTGGATTATAGTTGGGCTTGCAAACCTAATCGGTCCCTGTTTCCTTTCACTATGTTGGACAAGCCTATTCTTCCTCTGCGTGTTAGCAGCTCTGAGCTAGAAGATCTCTAGAGTCCATTTCATATTTCTGATGCTCCTCCAAGAGTCACGATATATTCCAGCTTTGGATAAGGGGAGTTATACCAGGCTTCCTCCTCTCAGGCGAGGGACAGGGACTGCTGGTCGCCCAGCCTCTTGTGCTCTCCTTTGGGGTTCCTTTTCCTTCCTTCCTTTCCCACAAGGCTAAGGACTTTTTGCCAGGCAATCTTGCCAGAAGCAGTGCTGGCAGCCGGCCGCCTTTCAGTGATGAGAGACTCAAGACTTCACACTGATGAGCTGGCGATACTGTGCCCTGTGCCGGGGTGGGGAGTGAGGGGTGGGGGTGGGGTGGGCGGTGGGTTTGATTCAGGTTCCTGTAGATTTCTTTCAGGAATGAATGGCCTGTGCATACTGAATTTACTTTACAAAATATCATGTTGCCCATTTGAGAACACATGTAGGGATGTATCACTAAAGTGTTAGCACTCATTTTGTAAAACATAAATACAAACAGACAGTGCTGCTCCCGTACTTTGCAGGCTGATCTGGTGGCGTGGGATGCTTGTGGGAACCTTTACTGCTGTGATTTTGGGCTTCCCTGTTCAGGGCATAGGGAGATTCTTCAGTGCTCAGTCATCAGAGATAGAGCCTCCTGCCATCCCTTGTAAGCATTTTTTTGTCAAAGGCCAGGTAATATGCTTCGGTTTCAGGGGAGCTCTTGTCCTATGGGAACGAGTAAAGGTAGGGCCCATGATGTCTTCATTTCCATGTGAAATAAATCCTTATCAGCCTGTCTCTGCACTCAGTGTGAGTCTGGTGCCTTGCACATAAAAGCGGCTCTGACATGGGCAGAGACGATCCATTATCCTGCTGTCTGTTGTCCTGGTTTCCATACAGGGATGATGAAATGCTAGAGTTTTCTTGAAAGCCGGGCACTTTGGGAGCAGATGAGAACACCCCGCGTTGGAAGGCACGAAGCCGACTGGTTCAGCTTAGATGCCGTGGATTCCATCTATGAACCGTTGTGGGTCCCCAGTTGCTGAGCTTTCTATTGCCCACCGTGTTGGATTCTGCATGGTGATTAGGGGAGGCAGCGCGGCCCCCTTTTCTTTCTCAGTTATCTGCCATGTTGGGGGATTTTTTCTTCTTTTTTTACTTCCTCCTCCTGTTGCAGGGTAGATTCCAGCCAAGGCCAGGAAGGCTTCTCCTTCCAAGACTCTCATTCATTCAGTCTAAAGTGGGTACAAGCTTTGAGAACCTTGCCAAGCTCCCTGGGTGATTCCACTGTGCAGTCAGGGCTGTGCAGTAAACTCGCAGTTTACTCTGCCCTTATTTGATGAAAAAAAAATCATCATTCATAGAGACGTAGGCGTCTGGTTTTTTAAATCCAGCATCTATTGCACGGTCGTGGATAGCATTGTGTGGTAACAAAGTGCACACATCCATATCTTTGCCATCTGGAAGTTAAAATAAACCTTTGACTTTTGTGCTGGAACCTGGATATACAACTCAGGATAGCCTTGAGTTCTGTTTTCAAGACAGGGTTTCTCTGTGTAACCCTGGCTGTCCTAGAACTACTTCTGTAGACCAGTCTAGCCTCGAACTCACAGAGATCCCCCTGCCATTGTGTCTTGAGCACTCAGATTAAAGGCGTGCACCACCTCTGCCCCGCAGCCTTGGATTCTGCCTTTGCTTCAGCCTCCCAAGTGCTGGGATTATATTGCCACACACAGACTTAGTTTAGCTAGTTTTTACAAACTAGTATTGGTTTAGTTCTCTAAAAATAACCAAATTCTTAAAACAATAGCAATACTCCCCCTCAATCAAATTAAAACACGCCCCCCTGAAAATATTTTGTGAAAATGCTTTAGTATTTATTACAGTTTGTGCCTTAAAAATTTCCCAAAGGCGCACATGTTAAAGGCTTAGCCCCTACTTGGCACTTTTGAGGAGGGGCCTGGTGGCAATTTTCAGGTCACCGGGGCATGTCCTCGATCTACATATTGAGACCCCAGTCCGTTTGTCTCCTTCACTTCCTGCCCGCGATGTGATAGGTTCGCTCCATCACAAGCACCTACTGTGTGCTGCTCCTCCCCATGGACCAGAACCCTCAACAATGATTCAAAATCAGTCCTTTTCTTCATGAGTTTGTTGTCTCTGGTATTTTGTCACAGCGATGGAAAGCTGTTGCAGTTGCCAATTAACCTCTACTCAAATCAACCCAGCGGCAGCCTCAATGTTCTGGGTTCCTGAAGGAATGACGCACATGCAGCCTTATATTTTACTATGCCTTAAACAGCTCAATGGCTAGGCCACTCCTAAACCTCCATGCGGCTAACACCTCCGCTCCGATATTCCTGAATAGTCTACTTACCATCTTTGCTACCCTAGACCCAATGGGAGGGGAGGATCCTTGGGGCCACTCGTCCCCTTTATTTATCAGTGAAAACCAACTGGGGGACAGGGACCCTCAGCATCTTACGTGTGGATTCTCCTGAAATTTTGGGGACTCATTAACATAAAACAAGCATCAGACCAAATCCACAACAGAAAGCTATCTAGCACAGCATTAAAAGTGAGTGCTTCCTGCTCAAGAAACGCCACCATGGGACTTGATCCTGAAGACAACACTGTGTGCACAAAGAGGACACCACCAGACCATTGCATTTCCCACAGAAATGTGGGAATTGAGTAAAAACGGTAATATAAGCGTATCTTAGAACACTACACATGATTTTAGAGTATGGTGCAGTTGTTTTTAAAACAGATTATGAAAAGATTTCACAAAACACTAAGCATAAAAAAAATCAACCCATAAAGCTCATAAAGTACACTATGATTGTGTTTTGAACAAGATAAGCTCTTATGTCCTTATAGAGGAACAGAAAGCCCACCACATGGGAAGCCTGCCAGCATTGACACAGTCTCCGGACCAGGGGGTCACAGGTAATTTTGCTGCTCTGCTTTGCCTGAAGAAGAAGCTGTAAAACGAGATCCTGGATGGCTCTTGAAGGCTGACTCTTTAGGTACCAGAAAATTTTTCCAGGGAGAATCAAATTAGAGACGGTTGATGGAGTTCAATCATGAAGAACTGGGCTCATTCTCAGGATCACAGCGCTCTTCTTGCTGGACTGGGGTTGGTCTCACCCCTTGCTCCGCAGTGCTGACCTGTGATCCACCACAGGCTGCCTTGAGATGTGGGGAAGGGCTGCTACGGAAAACATGGCTGCGAGGTTTCAGCACAGAAGGATGGAGAGGCGGGCTGGCCACAGGCTGGGGGCCTCATCTTGAGGATGAAAACACTCCATCCTTCTCTCTCTCTCTCTCTCTCTCTCTCTCTCTCTCTCTCTCTCTTTTTTTTTTTTTTTTTGGTTTTTTGAGACAGGGTTTCTCTGTGTAGTCCTGGCTGTCCTGGAACTCACTCTGTAGACCAGGCTGGCCTCGAACTCAGAAATCCACCTGCCTCTGCCTCCTAAGTGCTGGGATTACAGGCGTGCGCCACCACGCCCGGCTTTTTTTTTGTTGTTTGTTTGTTAGGTTTTTGGTTTTTTGAACCTTCTCTCTCTTTAAATAGTAAACATTCACACTTTACCTAAGACTGTAGAAGCATCAGTTTTGATGCTTGAACCCTGTGGAATGTTGAACACCATACCTCATGGGTGATAGTAAGGAAAAAGGGAACAGTGGAAAGGGAGGTTCAGGTGAGGAAAGAAATGAGAGGGTAGGGCAGGAGATGGGGTGGGCAGGAGGCAGGGTCAGTGGGGGATGGGATGGGACGGGGTGGGTGGGGAATGGGGTGAGCAGGGAACGGGATGGGTGGGGGACAGGGTAGTTGAGAAATAATTAACACTAAGGATGTTTGAAAAATCTATATGGAAAACCTATTTTATAGGCTTCTACAAATATATGTGTATAAGTTTCTCCTGCAAATATAAATAAATGAGTCTAATTTGAGGAACTCTACACAGGGGGTAATGCATCTCCCAGAAGCCCTAGCTTGCCAAATAAAAAGCTCAGTGACAGGTGTGGGACACCTTGCCTTAAGCTTTTGGTCACGGGTACCCTAGAGAACCACAAGATAATATAAGCTACTGCTTATTTATTGCTACTGCTCTTGGCTGACCACCAGAAATTGATGGTGATATATTTTTGCTTATAACTTTGGTCAGAGGACACAGAGAAAACAAGTTGGTACTGACCAGGAAGCATCCTTCCTGTTTGCTAGTTTTCAGAGTACAGGAAGGTGTTGTGCAAGCTGCCGAGGGGGAAAAAAGCCATTAATAGTTTTACCCACCTGTGATCCCATGAGCTTCAGTGAGGACCCAAATGACGAGATACGCGGATGGGTGCAGCAGTGGTACAGATGTTATTGGGGTGTTAACTGCCGTCCACTGGAGTCAGCTCTTTCCTTCTGTCATGACTGGTTTATTACGGGTGGCTGCCACCAGCAAACAGGAAGTTCTACCTGCGTCTGACCTGTTGACTGTTGTCTCCATTGATGTCCCAGCCCCGTGAAGGACTCTTCTTTCTGGCCCTCCTCACTCATTTTGCTTGGGCTTAAAGGTCCGTGGTCATCTTATCTTGTGCGAGTCTTGGAGGAGCCGCCTCTGTTTCCTAGTGAACGGGGATTCCGCAGCTCTCGCTTTTCCCTTTCACTTGGGACGCTCGCTCCTTCTCATAGTGCTCAGCCAAGAGAGGCTCTCAGCTCAGCTTAAAAGCCATGATGTTAAAGACACGCTTTCCAGCATCCCCAGGAAGCTTGGCCACGCCTTTCTCCGGGCCTTCAGGGTACCCTGTGCACCCCATGGGAAGCTGCTCTCACTACATTATTGGCTTGCAATCCCCCTTCTCTTGGGGCCAGGGACTTATCTTAGTAGACCTGTGGCCGGGCCAGATGTTCAGTGAGTGCTTGATAAATGTTTGTGCAAGGAACAAAGGATCTCTAACCTCCTCTTGTCTCAGGTTTACATTCTGGCTTCTAAATGCTGGTAACCCTAGGTGATGCCAGTCACAAACAGCACCATTAGAAGAAGAAGGACAGATTTTAGGAATATGAAAGTCCCATCAAGGCCATGGGTCTTCCTCCCTGTGCTATGCCATGACACCTCCATGGTGTGTCCACCGCCTGTGGACTGTGGTCCTCTGATTACTTTATATACTGATCACTTTGACATTTCTGGCCAATATCCCCTGACCCTAGCAATTATCTTTCATAGGGCTGTGCCTTTGAGTAGGATCCCCAGATGATAATTACCACCAGTCCCTGGGCAACTTATTACTAAGTACAAACAGCAGGAAGTATTTTAATATATGCATCATTATGCATCCTTAAGGTCAAAGACCTGATTCTTACAGATGAGCAACGTGACCCTCACTTTCACAGTCAATTTTGACTTCTCATTATGACTTATGTCACTGAGAAAGGATAGGTTATCTTACCTGGGGATTTTTTTCCCTACCTGCTCCTGAGGAACTTATTATAGAAGTTTTGCTGTGACCTGGTCCCACAGCATGACCTCTGAGGGCAGAGCTGGGCCACAAGTGAATGCACAAAGTCATGAGAGTGGAAGACGGGAAATACAGGAAGCTTTGTGACCCAGTCAGGTCCCGTGCTAAGATACAATTTCCAGACATGAGGAGATACAGAAACTGTGACTAGAATTAGCCAGTAGCAGACAACGGTTGGGATATTTAGGAGCAAGGACTAACAATGGCTTAGAGATTAGGGTATTTATCATTTTTCAGCAGTAACCATGACGATGCCACACAGGCTGAATTTTGATGATACTTCTGTATTTTTATGGGCACTATTATAAACCCTGTTCATAGGCGAGGAAAATGTGGTTGAGCATTTTAGTAGAGATTATACAAAGGAGAGACTTTGTAGGTAGCCATCCAGGCTTAGATCTGATAATTTATTTGTAACACTGGATTTTATTTCCTGTGGTACAAGCAGACTCCCTGGTTAGACTGTCATGGCCAAGGTCATGTGTTGTATGCACAGCTGGTTCACTTAGGGGGAAAGGGATTGATTTCCTGCTTCATTTTCATCTCTCTACATTGTTAAATATGGAACTCCACAAATGCGTATCATTGCTGTCTTAAGGCAGGTAAGCCTAATTAAACATCTCCTGTATGTCCGACCCTGTGCTTGGTGCTAAGAATACAGTGTTGGTGTCAATAAGCTCAGGATACAATCATAAAGGAGGCATAAAGGGAGTGTGACAGGACTTAGATGCTGACTATCCTGGTATACAGATGGCCAGGTTGTCTGTGCCACATCACTGTATGTCAGAGCAAAGATCTGAACTCTGGAGCCCATGAGTTTCTTTCTCTCATGCGTCGTCTTTTCCTTCAGAATATAGAAGAGGGTCTTTTTCCAAGACATAGGACTCCAGAGAGAGGCACACAGGGGCATGAATTTGGAGCCAGATCTAATTCAGAATGGAGAGTGGGGTCAGCAGAATTCTCAGACATCTCTTGATCACATAGGTTTGGGAAACTACTTAGCCTGGCTCATTGGAAGTAGCTGGGGGAAGGGCTTCCCAGGAAGAGGGGATAGCACAGGCGGCCCTGCATTGCGGTGAGCAAGCATGAGGAGGGGTGAAAGGGGTAAGGACCATCCAAACTGAGAGTGGTCACGGGCCTACACTAGGGAGTTCAACTTTGTCTTAGTGGTTTTAATGGGCAGTGCAAGTTTTTACATTAGCACAGGGAAGAGGAACATGTAGAAATCAAGGCTGGTGGGGAAGTCCTCGGCACCATGGAGAGTGTGGGTAGGGGTAACAGCGAAGACCCCAGGAGACAAAGGACATCACTGAAGACCGAGTCTAGTGTTCTCTGAGTTTGCCATGTTTAGAACTACGACAAGTGCACTTCACGCGTCACTTCAGATCCTCCTCACGCCTGTGCCAGGAAGTAGTCACCATCCTTGTCTATAGACGGTCAGGTTAAGTTTGGGCCACACAGCTGTTAAAGATTTGAGCTCAGCCCTGTGCTAACTCAGAGCCCATGAGCTTCCTCTCTCTCAGCTATTGCCTTTCTTTAGGGATGGACCCCATGCAGAACACAGAAAAGGGTCTTTTTCTAGGATACAGAACTTCAGTTTAGGGTTCAGGCAGTTCAGGTAACCTGCCTGCCCCTCTCACCTCGCACTGCTTCCTGTAAAGTCTCCTCATGCTGAGTCACATACTTGTTCTCCGCAATGCAGGGCCATGTGTGCTATCCCCTCTTCCCAGGAATCCCCTCCCCTACCAACTACTTCCAATGATCCAGGCTAAGTAGTTGTCAAGACCTGTGTGATCAAGAGATGTCTGACCTAGACAAGGCTGCTGGTTCAGCTGTGTTTGAAGGACAGCTGTATCAGCCTTCCTCAACTCTTGACTATTCCTTTGATGTTATACATGCTTCCGATGACCATATAATACCATCTTTACTGAAGTTTGTTTTAGTTTGGTCCTAACTAATTTGTCATCTCTATTACACACATGCACATACATGCACACACAAATCCATGAAAAAGAAGAGTGATTTGTGGGAGATAAGAGGTGCCTACTAGGTGTTGAATCTACCACAATATGGGCAATGATGCATAATCAGGGAGGTCAATATGAAATCTGTCACCAGGAGCTGGACTTGTCTGTTGGAAACTATTTTTCAAAAGGCCTATCTACCTCACTCAGTGATCTTTGGGGCCTGATTGGCAAAATGGATTGGGCATTTCTGTTTCTCCAAGTTGTAACTGGACATTTGAAAGAGGTGGAATTGACACAGTTAGCCAAAAGCTCAGAACTATTAAAAGTGCTCTCTAGTTGTAATGTTGCGTTATCTTTCCTACACAAAGAGTTATGTACAACTCTCTGTGTAGGAAACTAGAACTTATTTGTGTGTGTGTGTGTGTGTGTGTGTGTGTGTGTGTGTGTGAGAGAGAGAGAGAGAGAGAGAGAGAGAGAGAGAGAGAGAGAGAGAGAGAAAGTTTTAGGCCCAGCACAATGCTAGTGCTGGCTGTCAAAATCAAAGAAACAGAACTGAACAATATTCTCCCAGGTCCTAAAAATAAGACACAAAGCTCAGAGGATCTTAAGGAGACTAAATACTCATCCACCTGGTGCAAAGTCAGAGCCAGGGAACCCATAGGCTGGCTTTGTAAGTCAGTGGCTCCTTTGGTTCTGCCATACACAACCCTCTCTTGTATTTTCCCCTGGCCTGGGCCTGTCTGGGAGTCATTTGAGATTAACATTGCTTACAAGCAGACAATTCCAGCCTCTCCACATGTTTTGCTTTCTTAGTCTTTGATGAGCTTGGACTTAAGAGTAGATCTGATTTTTATACACATAGAGAACCAAAGAGGAGGGTGCTGGGTTAGATGAGTTAGGTGCTTACACAAACATCTAGTTCTACGAACTCCTCTCCTTGTGAAATGGAATGTGACCCTCTAGTGTTCGATCCCATGCCAATTTCTGTTGAAGCAACAGAGAGAGGATTTCCAACAGCATCTTTATTTATCCAAACGTTTGGCAAGTGCTGATAAAGACAGCAAGCATCATCTGGACTCTCTGTGGAGGCTCACCATGACGGAAATAGACATGGCTGCCCCAAGCATGAATTTTGTTCTCGTAGCTGTCGGGAACTCACTAATCAGGCTGGTTGAATAAATCCAGCTTCTCGCTGGCACTCTCTAACAAGCGTGTTAGTATCTGCGTGTCTGTCTCTTCTCATAGATCAAAAGAAAAAAAATAGTTCCTCATCTAAGTATAGAATTCTCTTTTTCTTTTTAGCACCATGGAGATGAAACCAAGGGCTGTACACATGCTGAGCCCCAGCTCCAGCACCCTAGAAATGGTTGTTGAACCAACAAGCGCAGGAGGCCCATGCTCCTCTCCTGCAGAGAACTGGGGTGTGGGCACAGGGGATGGGGGTGGGGTGGGAGTGGGGTGGGTGGAATCAGTAGGTGGAATTAAAACAGCAATGGAACCATGCTGGCCTTTGGGAGAAGTGACCATCAAAGGAAGGTCTAACTGAGGCAGTAGAGAGGAAGAGCTCACCCAGAGGGTGCTTGCTTCCCTGGGAAGCAGACATCTGTCTTTCAATTCTCAGCTCCTTTTGTTATGTTCTTGGCCGTACAGATAGTTGTTTACAAGTTTACAAGTTGGATCAGAGAGATGATCAGACCTTTTTTTTTTTTTTTTTTTTTTTGCAAGGGCAGGTTCTTGCATTGTTCTGGAAATTCTGAGATCATGTTTTGTTTTCGGTGGGTGTGAGCAGTGGAGAAAGCTGTAGAGAACATGGTTAACTCGTGTCCCTCAGTTATGGAGAAGGAATGCTGCCTGGCTGGAAAGAGCAGAAAGCCCTTCTCAGTATCTTATGTTAGCATGCTGCTGCTTGGGCAGATACAGTTACCCCGCTGAGAGAGCTGTCTGTGGGTCGCTAATGAACAGACTTTTAGGTTCTGGGATTTAGAGGTGAGTTCATATTGGTAGTCAGGCATTTTGTTCCCTGCTCCTTTCCGGTCTCCTGTGTGGGTATCAGGTCTACGCTGTGAAATCACCCGTCTCCAGAGAACTAAGAAGAGGACTTTTGTCCCCTGATCTGACTTCTGCCTCGTGGGCCATGAGTCTTTTCTTCAGAGACTTTCCCATGTTGTCTGTCTCTGATGCTGGAGCTCCTAACTCTCCTTAGGAGTCTGTCTGTCCATCCATGGTGTTAGTAAATCTAATACACCCCACCCTCCCACCTGTAAGTCTCAGGGTCCTTCTTGAACCTGAATCTGAGATCTTTCATTCATCTCTCTTCTCTCCTTTTGTCTAAAAGCAGGATGTGACTCAATGAGGCAAGGCAAGACTTTTAGTCTTCTGAAGGTCGTATTCCTACCCGGCAACAGTGTCACACAGCTGCTCCGCCCAGCAACAGTGTTACTCAGCTGCTCCGCCCAGCAACAGTGTCACACAGCTGCTCCGCCCAGCAACAGTGTCACACAGCTGCAGATCCTCCCCCCATCAGAGCACCTCAGCATCCTTGTTACTGTTCTTCAGGGTTCCTCAACTGCTACAAGGTTTACATGGACAAACATTGTTTCAACTTTCTTTAGTGTCTGGCCGTCTTCCCCTCCAGGTGCAGAGTTCCTATCTGCAGATGGCTCTGGTCACAGAAGTCTCTTGCTCAGCACAATTGTATACATGTAGTTCCTTGTTACCATCCACTCATCAAAGCTAAGCATACTTGTTTTAGTTTGTTTCTGTTGCTATACCTTAACATCACAGACCGGATCATTTATAAAGAATACTCATTCTACTCACAATTTTAATGTCTTGGAATGTCCACAGTTAAGAGACCAACCACTTCTTACTGCTGAGGATTCTTTCTGGAGTTCTGAGGTGCTGCAGAGCATCACATGGGTCTTCTCTTTCTCTTTCTATAAAGCCACTGATTCACTCGTGGTCTGGGACTCTCTCATGATCTCATATTCTGTTACACCATTATCTCTGAGGCTACACACTCCCTTAGGGCACAAGCTGGGTTTCAATTCATCTTTGTATCTCTGAAACACTGCAGTGTTAATTGGTGAGAGAGTGCACGGATGGGTGAGACTCAGAAATAGCATTAGCCTTGAGTGGCATCAGTAGGTGCAGTGGGTGGGTGTGGTGGCATATACCTGTTAGCTCAGCATTTGTGAAACTCTGTGTGTGATCAAGAAATGAGGGAGGGGAGGGAGAGGGACAGAGAGAGATGGAGGGGGAGGGGAAGGTGTAGGGAGGGAAGGGGAGAGAGGGAGAGGGAGAGAAAGGGGAGAGGGAGGGAGGACAGGGGGAGAGGAGGTAGAGAAGGAGGGGGAGAGGAGGGAGAGAAGGGAAGGGGAGGGGGAGGGGGGAGAGAGAGAGTTCTGAAAGCATTTCAGGTCTCTATGTCTTGGCCCTCGGTTCATTTCCTCGTTGATTCCCCTAAGAATCGATGGCATGGTGACCCCAGTCCATCCTGATTCAGGAATGGCTTATGCAGACTGGGCTGACCATTAGACTCACCTGGAAAGTGGTTAAAGCATACTAACATCTCCAGTGTGCTGAAGACCAATTGGACCTGTCTGTAGCTGACCTGAGGCTAACTTTCATCCCAAGGCACAAACACCTCCATATCTCAGAGGCAACAGACTTTTCAACAACACCGTTGGCTATTTACAGCGCTTAGAATCAACAACAGACGTACAAAGTCCTGGGCGAGTAATGGAAAGCAGGGAGGGAGTGACCAAAGATCTTTACATCTTGGATAAGCCCTTGTCTGCTGTTCTGGCCTGGGTAGCTGCATTGGGAATATCTCCTAGGGAGTACCAGATGTACCTCTCTGTTTTGGGACTTTGGTCTTGTAATCAATGGTTGCCTAATCATCCCTGAGCTATTTGGTCACTATGTTCCGGCTCATGACCAGCGAGTTCACAGCGGTCTACTGTGGACTTAGTATTCTGTGGGGCCCAGATTGGCCACCAACCTTGTCAAACTCTGGTGACCTCTGATTAATTGGCCTTGGTATCATCCCAGGAGGCCACGCTAAGAGTGTCAGCTGCTTACCCAAAAGACCTGCACCCACTCACTTGAGAGGTCAGCTGGATAATTGCACCATGACCAGGGCAAGGCAACCATGCCCTGGGGCTGGGCCTACTGACTTCTGAGTACAGAGAGTAATTCGGTTTTGACTTTTCCACTGCTGCTGTGGTTGGAAGAATGCAGCCATTTCTACTTGAAAATGTACTCATTAGCTCTGTCGTCATGGGCTGGCTTTCTCCAGCTACTCTGGCAGGAGGCCAGAGACTTCATTAAAAACCCCTAACCTTGCTGGAGGATTTGGGCCATTTTAATGGAACTGCTTGAGCTGGGTTCTGCCAAAGGAAAGGAAGACAGACAGTTTCTCGCTGTTCCTCAGCACTGTTGAATATGGAGGGATGCAGCTCGGATCGTGGGGTCCTCATAGTAGAACCACTTGCAGAGTTTTAGAAAGAATCAATGGCTAGGTGGACTCATCCAATCTCATTTCTAGAGGCAAGACTCAGGTACTGTTCCCTCACAAGCTAACATATAGACAAGGTTGCAAACTGTTCACCAGTTAAACATATTTTTAAAAATTTTTATGTGATAAAACTGGGACTAAGATGCTTGGGAGTAATTCTGAGCTATTAGCTTTGCTTTGCTGTCCAGTGTGTCTGGGGAGCCAGGACAGTAGAGCACGGACATGTTCAGCATTTTTCGTTCCGGAAGAACTCTCCGGACTGCTTGCCTGCCACCTTGCCCTCTTCCGATTGTCTTTTACATTCTGAAATGTAAAAGAGGGTCTACATTCTTCTTTAAGTGCCTTCAAGTTTTTTTGTTTTTTTTTTTCCGAGACAGGGTTTCTCTGTGTAGCCCTGGCTGTCCTGGAACTCACTTTGTAGACCAGGCTGGCCTCGAACTCAGAGATCCACCTGCCTCTGCCTCCCAAGTGCTGGGATTACAGGCGTGTGCCACCACCGCCCGGCTTCAAGTCTTATTTTAACCATTCAATATATGAGCTAGAGCCAAGGAGCCCCTGCTCTGAGCCATGCGCCCGGGGTTCTGGGTACACTGGCAGCCAGCTCCACCAGGCCATGGGGATTGTACACATTCAGCCCTGTTTTAGATTAGAAGTTGGGATCGAACACTGTAGTGAGTGTAACAGAGAGGAATAATGTCTGGGTGTTTTCTCGGCTCCTCTTCACTTTGTAGTTGCTAGGTCACTGTGGTGATATGGGACAGGGCAGTGAATGAGGGAGAACTTAAGCCCAGGACTAGAGGAAGCACAAGACCTAACTGGCAGGGAGCGAGTGCTCCTTACGCGCCTCCCTGGCTCCAAGAAATGAAAAGGAGAACAGGCAGGTAGGGCTCTATCTTAGCTGAAGACCTGAGTCTAGAGTTGATACAAGTTACATATAGTATAGAGTCACATAAAAAGATTTAAATGTGTATGTATGTGTCATGTATATGTCTCCAAGAATACTCATGTGTGCAGGTGTATATGTATGCCCATGTGTGTCGGAGCTAGAGGACAGTGTCCACTGTCATACTCGGGAAGACTGGCCATCTCCTGGGAGACAACGCCTCTTAATGACTATTAGGCCATTAGGCTCGAGTGGCTAGTTGGTGAATCCCAGGGACCCTGGGGCTCCCACCCCAGCCCCCCACACTGAGCTGCTAAGTGTCAATCAAGTCTGGCTACCACACTCTATACTTTTGCATGGTACTAGGAATCAAACTCAGGCCATCGCTTGCAAGGGAAGTGCTTCACCAATCCACGAATTGTCAAATGACCAGAATCACCAGCCCTGGGAGCCATCTCTTCTGGATTGAGAGAGGTAATTACACAGAAAGAGATGTGCTGAAGTGAGAAAGGAAAGAAGGTGACTTCGAGAAGGAACCTTGACAGTCTGGTCATGCTGTCGCATGCTTGTAACCCAGCATTTAAGAGGCTGAGGCAGGAGAACCAGAGGCTCAAGATCATCTTTGATACAAAGTCTGTTTAACACCAGCCTAAGCTACTGACACCTGTCTTAAAAAAAAAAAAATTAAAGTTTACACCAAAGTCAGTTGAGAAACATGTGCTTCTCATTTTGAAACATTTTGAAAATATGGAAAAAGACAGAGAACAATTTTTAAATCATGCATATTGAATTTTGAGATGAGGCAGATTATCAAATCTGGTATAATTTATTCCATGAAAATGAGGCAAGGAGCAAAGGATACTGTGTCCATTGTCACCACTTAGTACCAGTTCCGCACTGAGTACCATGGAAGCCCTCACTGGAGCGGCTGTACAATGTTCTACCGCATGCTTATTTCATGCTTAATGTTGCTGCTTCTTTGTATCATGCTTTTCCTTTGGAAATGTAAGAAACCTGTCTTTGACCAAATGCTTTTAAAATCTGCTTCCTGCAGAGTGTGTGTGTGTTTCAGATAACTGAGGACTTTATTTCATGCAAAGCAAAATCCGCCCCTGTGCAATGTTTGGGAAAGTCTGACTTGTTTCCTTAGAAAGGTCAGGAGACTCAACAAATACCTACAGCTTCCTTCTATTCACTTCATGTGTTTGGGTCTAAAGAGTTCATAATTTCATTCCCACCCAGGCTATTCCCTTGGGCTAGAAGAAAAAAGGAAAATACCTTTTTTTTTTTTAACAGGCCAGGAACTATATGCACTTTTTTTCTGGCATGCTCCTGCCTCCCCACTGTGTATACTTAAGGCTTTGCATAAATAAATATAAATATAGATGTTGTGAGGGAGTGCTCTTGCTTGTGCCTTTCTGGGGCCCAGTAAGAGTTTTGCTTTGATGTTTAATGATTGAAACTGCTTGGGCTTTAAAATAGATGAAATACACACACACACACACACACACACACACACATATGCATACACACTCAAACATACATATAATGTCATACATACACTCACACACACACACACACTCACACAATACCCATACTTACATAATACCCCCACACATATACACACATGCACATACTCACATACATACACACTCATACATCCACCCATACATACACACTTGCCCACATATATATGCACATACACTCACTTACATATACACACATATATACTCACACACATACACACACTCATACATGCACTCACACACATACACACATTCATACATACACCAACCCACCCACCCACACATACACACACTTGAGTATTTATTTTCACTCACAGCAAACTTGAGGGGAAGATGGTAAAAGTGAAAGAGGAAAGGAGAACAAACCCAAGAAGAAATCATAAAGGATCCGAAATGCATTCCCCAAGGGGCCTGTTAAAATCAAACTCCCCTCACAGCAGTGCATAGCGCCCATCTTCCCTCCCCAGATTCTTCCAGCAGTTTTTCCTTCCTTTTTACCATGATTGTTTTTTCCCTAAAATTGATTTTGCTTTAGGTTTGTACTTCACGTGCATAAATGTCGTGCCTGCACGCTCACTGTGTGCACGCCTGATGCCCAGGGAGGTTACACGATGGTATTAGATCTCCCAGAGTTATAGATGATTGTGAGCCAACATGTGGGTGCTAGGGACCAAAGCTGGGTCCTCTCCAAGAGCAACAAGTGCTAGTAACCATGAAGCCATCCATATAGCCGTACAGCGGTGACTGTCTTGTTTCCTACCCCTTTCTAGGCTTTTCTTAGCTTCCATGATTATTCAATCAGCTCTCACCTTTGCTCCTGTGACTAGTTTCATTTCTTTCTTTTTTATTCTTTGTTTACATTCCAAATGATTTACCCTTTCCCAGTTCCCCCCTCCCCATAAGTCCCATAAGCCCTCTTCCCTTTGCCCGTTCCCCAGTCAAACCCCTCCCATTTCTCTGTCCTGGTATTCCCCTACAATGCTGGATCAAGCCTTTCCAGGACCAGGGCCCCCTCCTTCCTTCTTCTTGGGAATCATTTGATATGCTAATTGTGTCTTGAGTATTCAGAGCTTCTGGGCTAATATCCACTTATCAGTGACTGCATTCCATGTGTGTTCTTTTGTGATTGGGTTACCTCACTTAGGATGATATTTTCCAGTTCTAACCATTTGCCTAAAAGTTTCATGAATTCATTGTTTTTAATTGCTGAGTAGTACTTCATTGTGTAAATACACCACATTTTCTGTATCCATTCCTCCGTTGAGGGATATCTGGGTTCTTTCCAGATTCTGGCTATTATAAATAAGGCTGCTATGAACATAGTGGAGCATGTGTCCTTATTGCATGCTGGAGAATTCTCTGGGTATATGCCCAGGAGAGGTATAGCAGGGTCCTCTGGAAGTGAGGTGCCCAGTTTTCTGAGGAACCACCAGACTGATTTCCAGAGTGGTTTTACCAGCTTGCAATCCCACCAGCAGTGGAGGAGTGTTCCTCTTTTTCCATATCCTCGCCAACACCTGCTGTCTCTTTAATCTTAGCCATTCTGACTGGTGTGAGGTGAAAGACTGTGGTGCAGCCTTTACAGGGTTAACAGACTTCCAACTTTGCCTTCTGGTTCTATCCATGGGCAAAACGACGAGGTAAATATATTTACCAAAGGTAAATATATTTTGGGTAAATATATTTCAAGTTTCCCACTTCTGCTCAGTGCCCAGGCCACTTAGTGAAGCGTTGCTCGCCACAAGCTGTGTTCTCAGCCCCTCTGGAGGAGCCCCGCTGCTCTTCCTCCTGTGCTGTCCGTTCCCGTGGTGCCTCGCCTCCTCGCTAAATGAGCATTTTCAGACTAGCCGCAGCGCAGCAAGCTTGTCAAGTTCTCTCTGGGTGAGACTAATCCTCAAGGCTGCCCAGCCTCTTTGTAACTGAGGCTCTTACGAGATTTACATATACACCCAAATGTTTGTTTCTCTGGCCTAAAAACAGTGATTTGGGTGTGAATCATTGACCACATACAGTAATACTTAGCGAGATCCCTCCAAAGCCACTGAGAAGCATAAACAGTGATTAAGCCAAGGGAGTTTAAGTGACCGTTTCCAGCTTCCAGAGTTCACTTAACTCATGAGTGGCTGAGAGGGAGATGATTGTCATTCCATCATTCCATGATGCCAGTAAGTAAAGGACTGGCCTAACACATGCGGGACCTGCGCTTGATTCTCCAGCATGCGGGTGGTGGGGGAAGGGGGGCTGTAACACTGTTACAAAGCTAGTTTATGTCTCATTCTCTCAAATGAAGCTTTTAATTAAGTCTTGTTTGCACAGATTTATGCTGCGGTGGTAAATGAGTTTGTCATGACGAGCCTGTAGCATTTGTTCAAATGCCTTTTGAATCATCAAAGGAACACACGAGTTTTGCTTTGTACTCTTCGGTGCTAAATATATCTCAAGTTGATTCTTGGGAAGTTGGTTTTCTATGCGTACTATACTTCACATTGCTGGATTTATCTACAATGTTAAATGAGAACACTTTATAGTCCATACTTGAAAGTCTCAGTGAGGCTACTTGCCCATGGGAAGTCAAAAAGAAAGACTGAGCAACTATCCAGCCCTTTGGATTTCTTTGATAACAACTTGTTACTTGATGAACCAGACCACCTACTTCTCTTACAGCCGCCAATGTGTAAGGTTGACTGAATACTAACTTAGGTCTAAATGTGTCTATAAAGGAGAGAGGCAGAGAGGTACATGAGTCTGCACATCCAAAATCTACAACTCAGTGGTCCTTTAGTTTATCTGAGGGTAATAGTCATCCTTCAATTCAGTTTAATTCATCAACCATTGAGTAGGTGTCTATTTAGCTTTATGCATAGTTCTGGGATTGGAAATAAAAGGGGCTGCTAAGACACAGGTGTCCCCCACGCTGGGTAACTTGGATCTGGTAAACGTGGCTGAGACTATTGGAGTTTACCAAGGAGGAAATAGTCAAATAGAGAGGGCAGCCTGGTGGAGAAGAAACAACTGATTATTCAGGATAAAAAGGTGACTCCCAGTCATATGAAGAGGAGGGATCATGTCAGAGTTAAGGATTCTGAGAAGTGGGCCAACAAGCTGATAATCTAGAGGTTGTGTTCAGAGACAGGATTGAACCGAGCCCATTTGTCACGGCCATGAGCAGTGGTCATAGGTGCAGCAAATACCCCTGGAGCCATCCCCACCAGGGTCCCAACACACACAGAGATCTGAGATCTCAGATCATACCAGGTATCGGTGACTTTGTTTAACACAGAGATTCCTGGTGCTACAACCCTTTAGTATAGTTCCTCGTGCTATGCTCTGTGGCCTGCCACCATAAAATTAGTTTTGTGGCTACTTCATAACTGTACTTTTGCTATCATTATGAACTGTAAATGTTTGCGTTTTCTGATGGTCTTAGGTGATCCCAGGGAAAGGATCATTTGAGCTACAGATTGAGAACCTCTGTTTTTACAGTTCCGAGTTAAATAGTCAACCATCTTATTTGATAGTTGTCTTAGTTAGGGTTTCAGTTGCTGCGAAGAGACACCATGAACAAGGCAACTCTTTTAAGGCAAACATTTAATTGGGAGCTGGCTTACAGTTCCAGAGATTTAGTCCAATATCACCATGGCAGGAAATATCAGCATCCAGGCAGAAAATGTGCTCTAGAAGGAGCTGAGTATTCTACATTTTGATCCAACTTGATGCAGAAAACTGGCATTTTCAGGTAGGTAGGAGTGGGGTCTCAAAGCTCAGCCCCACAGTGACATATTTCTTCCAACAAGGCCTTACCTCCTAATAGAGCCACTCCCTGGGCCAAGCATATTCAAATCACCACAATAGTCAAGACAAACTAAGAGTGTGTCTTTCCACCAATTAGAATAAAGAGTAAATCTCTGCTCTAGATCTCTAGATATTCTATTTTTGGCCTGGGTTCCTTGGGGGTACACCAAAAGTGGTGAAAATTTGAGGCCAGTAGCTGGATCTGTGATTGTCAGGGGAGGTCCTTAACTTGCTTTCTAACTAGGCGAACTTGCATTAAAAACAGAAATGTTCTCAGCGTCTTCTGCACCCAAGGTCTTCTTTACAGGCTCTTGGAGGAAGACATGCAGGACCGTTTGATGCTTGAATGGCTCCCTTCTAGGCCATGCAAAGCCAGAAGGAAAGCTGCTCTCGAACAGCTTCCCATCTCTGTTTCTACTTCAGTCTTGCTTGGCTCTCTGAGTGTCTAAGCCCATGAAGCTGGTTTTCCCCATCTGCCTGAGTTTACAGTAACCTGGTTTTCATGCTTTGGAATACAGACTTTTCCGGCTAGGGGACACTCCACAAACTCTCAGCCACTCATAGTCTTCTGCCTGATCACGAAGGGAACCAGGAGGTGTTTGCTAGCTGTTAAATGAATAACAGAACAATTGTTTGGCTCAGTGTCTGCTCTATGCTTGTTTGAGGATACCTCAGTGGCTTTGTCAGGTTGGTAGGATGAACAGAACCGTCAGGCGGGGTGTGTATGGAAAGGAATGAAAGGAATCAGCTCACATGGTTATGGAGGTGGATGAGTGCCAAGATGTTTCGGCCAGATGACAACCTGGGAGACTTGAGGGTAAAGTTTCAGTTTAAAGGCCTGAGAACTGGATCCGTTGATGGTGCAGTTCCAGCCTGAAGCCCTGTGGGCTTGAAAACCAACAAAACCCCAGTAAATGTCTTCATTTAAAGGCCCTTGGATAGGAGGAATACTCTCTTAAACTTCAGGAAAGGTTAACTTTCTCTTCAGTCTTTCATTTGTTTGACTGGAACCCCAGACACATTATGTAGAGGGTCTCTGCTTTACTCTGCCTACCAACGACATGCCAAACTTTATAAAACACTCTCACAGCAGCAATTAAAGTAATTTTTTAATTTTCTTGAAGACAGGGTCCCTCTGTAGGCAGATTCATATTCATCAGGAACACCTGACTCTGGGCATGGACTGTGTCAGCTACCTCTCATTATAGGAGAGGCTCTCCTTATAGCTTAGGTGTGGCCTCTCACAGCCTGAAGGGCTGAGCAGAAGAAGCCAGCAGGGCTTGGGGATCTTGTCTTCCTGTTCCGAAGGGTTTTTCTTTCATTGCCCGACTCTACATAGGTATAATTGTTTTACATTTACCTTTGATGCTTTCTGATTGATACTGAGAACTTTCCGATGTGCAATCAAAGCTGATGGCAGCATGGAGAAATGAGAAGAGGAGGAAGCGGGCAGTGGGGGCGCATGCCCTTAGTTCTGGTGGATCTCTGTGAGTTCAAGGCCAGCTTGGTCCAGCCAGGGCTGTTACACAGAGAGACCCAGTCTCGAACAAACAAACAAACAAACAAACAAGAGCAGAGAGGGAAGAAGTACAGCACGGAGGTCAAGTACTCCCCTCAGGGCACGTGCGTCTCCCTCATGCAAGCTCATGGTTTTCTACATTCACACCCGAGGACCCTATAGGAAATGCCAGAACCAGAACATCAATAGTTCCGGGTATGGCGGACACCCACGGCTCTGCTCAGATCCAAACTGGAGACTTGTTTAGGTCACACCTTCAAGTTTCTGCCTCAGCCTCATTGTCGGACTTCCGATGTGCCTGACCTGCTCTTTGCTTCCTTGAGTGATACCCCAGGCTTGGACCTAGGTCTTCACAGCTTACAGGCATTTGACTACGTGGAGAGGGGAGGGTATGTCAGTCTTCAGCCGCTCTCTCAGGGTGAGGGAGGAGGCGCACGCTTGGGAGAAAACTATATCCTTTCTCTCCTGCTTTATGTTCCCTTTCAGGTAGAATTATTTTGGGGGCCCTTGTAAATGATTTGTATTTCTTTTGTGGATGGCAGGCATGCCCTTGTGATTCCCCTCTCACGTCTTTGTTCTTTGTGAGATATGGAAGTTTCCATGCCTCGGAAGGATGGGAGAACTCAAAGGCAAGGATTGATTAATTAATTAATTAATTCTTTCGAAGTCATTCCTCTACTCAGAGGCGAGGCAGGGAAGGCTCTCAGTTTCTCTCCTGCTAAACTCTGTATCTTTCTAAAGTGAGATGGCGTTAGATAGCTGGGATTAGTCTTCTGCACATTAGAATGAGTAAGGGGGTATAAAGCTCCTGGAGACTGGAAGTGCCAAGAAAATGATCAAACAGACACGACACCAAGGGGTCATCTCTTCTGAGATCCACACTGCGGGGTTTTACAAAATAGCCTTCCCCAAGCCAAAGGTACTTGTGACTCCTATTACATATACAACAGAACACAGCACAACAAAGCACATGAACACACACACACACACACACACACACACACACACATGCACACATTTATTGAGGATAGAACCTTATGTGTGTGTGTGTGTGTATGAGTGTGGAAGTGAGAAGACAACCTTCAAGTGGCATCTCTCTCTCTCTCTCTCTCTTTTTTTCTCTCTCTCTTAGATAAGGCTCCTCACTTGCCTGGAACTAGCTAGGTAGAATAGATTGGCAGGCCAGCCAGCCCTAGAACCCTTCTAGTTCTGTCTGCCCATCACAGGATTCAAACGTGCATGCCCGGCTTTAAAAAAAAAAAAAAAGCGTTCTGGGGATAAAACTGAAGTCCTCATGCTTTTGAGGCAAACTCTTCCACTGGGCCACCCAACCAGTCCCTACTTCTAACCATCTGAGGCTGGACTCCAGCATGATTCCCAGACCCTGGGAGCAGTCCTGGAGGCTCGTGGCATTTGACTGAAGAGTGGCCTAGGTGACCTTTGCCATAGAAAGTAACTGATTTCTTGTGATCACTTTCTGTCTGAGATTGGATTCTCCAAAAGCTCTGTCCCAGGCAGGAATCCAGGCATGTGTCTGAGTGAGATATTTGGGAAGAAGGGGGTTGGGAGAGGGAGAGAAGATTGGACAGGGGGAGGAGCTGTGTGTTGCTATGACCGCAGAGGGAGCCTAGCTTTAGTCTGAATATCACTGTGTGTTGGTCCCTCCTGTGCCATTTTGCACAAGGGGCCACTTCCAACATCCAGGTACTAGATAGCTGTCTTCAGTGGGGGTTGTGGTGTAAACTTTAAGACAAGGGTCTACTGTGTAGCCAAGGTCAATTGTCTAGAGAAGAAATCAAGTGTGAGCCCTTTGCAGGCACCCAAGGGGGACTGAGAGTGCTTCTGCTCTGAGGGGACAGGTATCCTGGCAGTCCAGAGCCTAGGACTACCACAAAGCCACACCAGGAGGGTGGCTGCCTCTGCTCCGTGAAACACACCAGAGACTTGAGCAGCAGGCAGGGCTTATATAGAATTTCTTGAGGGAAGGGTCTTTCCAGGGTGGAGGATCTCCAAGGTGGGAAACAGTGGGATTTCTAGAGCTTGGAATGAGCCCAGGGATTGATGGGATCTCAAATCCTGAGTTTGGGTTTTTTACTCTGTAGGGCAGGGCTGGGTCCAGCCGTTAGTGCAGTTAAGGTGTTCCGTGAGAAGAACCTGGCAGTTGGAGGCCCTTGGGTGGGACTGGCCGCTCATGTACTTCAAGGGGCTTACAGAGACACCAGTATGCCTCACATGTTGTATGGAATCAACATGGGCTACAGAGCAAAGTTGAAGCCATAGAGAAGCTGGCCCTACCCCAGCTTCTTAGAATGAAGTGGAACGGGTGTTATTAAGAGACAGAATCAGCTGGGCGGTGGTGGCGCACGCCTGTAATCCCAGTACTCTGGGAGGCAGAGGCAGGCGGATTTCTGAGTTTGAAGCCAGCCTGGTCTACCAAGTGAGTTCCAGGACAGCCAGGGCTATACAGAGAAAACCTGTCTCGAAAAAACCAAAAAAAAAAAAAAAAAAAAAAAAAAAAAAAAAAAAAGGAAGAAAAAAAAAAACCCCAAAAAACAAAACAAGAGACAGAATCATGCTTTCTGGGCCTTCAAGCTTCTGAAAATTGGGGACTTCCCCTTTAAGAAATGACATGAAATCTGAATTCAAAATTAGGTGTGTGCTTGTGCATTGGCTAGGTCCTGAAGCTAAGCTTTGTTAGCTTGCCCTGTCTCTCGAATCTTAGCAACCTCACGCAGAAGAGAAAATTGTGTTCAGAGTTTAAGTGAAATTGCCCAAGGATATCAGTGAAGGAAGTGGCTAGAGCTCCAGCAGTCTGCTTCTGGCTCAGAGTTCAATGCCTGCTCTTTGATAGTGCTAGACATACACAGCGGTGTAAAGTGGTGTATGGAGAGGGTCAGTAGATGACAGAGATGCACTGTAAGCCGGTTCTGAAATAAATGCATTGATCTGCAAGATGAAATGTCTGTTGTTAATTTGGTCAAAAGGAAAGGTAACTCTTCTGAGTTTTTTTTTTTTTTTAACTCATTTCCAAAGTTGAGACCTGTAATAAATTGATACATCTCCCAGGCTGGAGGCTATCTGGTTGAGCATGAGAACAGAAAATGGAATGGGAAATGAAAATGAAAGCCTGTGCGTTATCCCTCTTGCTGAGTGTATCCCTGATGGCAGAGGAGCAGTGGTTCTTCAGAGGCGAGGCTACAGGAGATAAGGGAAGGAAGGGGGTGTCTCCTGATTTCATGGTGCAGAGCAATGACACAGAGGCTTCTGGAACATCTCTGTTTAAGAACCGTTGCTAGCTGAGCCTGAAGCAGTGGCTGCTGCAGATGATAGCACCTGACCCGTTTTCCTTATCCGCATTTTTGTCAGTCATGTGTTGGAGGCGTTCCTCGAACCGGGCGCCCTTAGGTGGGGTTTCGTTCATTTCTTTGCCTTCCTTGCTGCGGACTAAACAACACTCTTGAGCTGTGTGACAGTTGCCACTGGAAAGGATGAGAAGCTTTGTTGAAAAAGCCATTCTTAGGTGGGCAGTGGGTGGGGCAGTGAGTGAGTTGGAGGTCAGCTTTGTCTACAGAGTGAGTTCCAGGACATCTGGGGCTACACACACACACACACACACACACACACACCCCAAACAACACCCCAAACAACGACAAAACCCAAACTTACAACCACCACCAAACCAACCAACCAACCAACCAACCAACCTACCAACCAATCAACCAACCAACCAATGAAAAAAACCAAAATCAGTCTCCCAGAATGCTATATTCACTCTGTTGAGGATGACATCTAAGCTTTCAGAACATCAGAATCTGGAACTAGCAGAGCGTGCTCAAGTTGACCCTTTCCTCTCCATGTGGATCTTGTGTACAATGTTTCTGGCAGGTCACCAGCAAGCCTCCAGTCAAACTTTAACAAGGACCTACTTTCAACACCTGCCCCACTGACAGGAGCTCTTCCCTCTACTCTGTAATCTGCCCCACCCTGGGTCATCCCCATCTGTTGATGATTTCTACCAACAAAAACTCACTGACTTCCTGATTCTCTTCTGTGCTGTGCAGAGCATTATACTTGCAATGATTTTCACTAGATCTTCCTCTCTTGCCACATCGAGCAAGCATACCTGACCTACTTCTCCAATGCTTAGCTCATTGCAATGTACATAATTTATGTGGGAGAAGTGTTTGTTGGATACATGAGTGAGTGAATGAATGAAATACATTTTTTTTAATCTACACTGCAGCTTTATATGAAAATATAATTATGAGGCTGGGCTGGCTTTCCTATGGACTGTGCCCCTCCCCCAACTGCCTCTTGTATTTAAGACTCACCTGGACTTGTTAGGGTCCCTTCCTGCTGACATTACTGTTAAGCTGTGGTCTTTACAAATGTTTGGAACACTGCAGAAACAGGTCTCATTGGCATGAAACACATACAATCATCTTGTTTGTATCTCCATGATACAAACAAGTTTGTGGTCTCCATGAATCTTCTTTCCTACAAGGAGGCTTTATGAGTTCTTCCTAATATTTTTTTTCATGGGGTTCTATAACCTTAACGGTTCCTCACGAGACAAAGAAGTATTTTACCACACTGGGCTGGAGTCACACATACCTGAATTTGTCCTGGGACTCCACTGCTTGCTGTTGTGCTCTTGGGAAAATTACTTTTCTGCATTTTAGATCTAGCCTCTCTTTTTAAAAAAGATTTCTTTGTATTGTTTTAAATTATGCCTAGGTGTTTTGTGTGTGTGTGTGTGTGTGTGTGTGTGTGTGTGTGTGGCACATGCATGTGAGTATGGGACTGTGGAGGACAGAGGTGTCCAGTCCCCTGGAGTTATACTTATAGATAGTTGTGAACCACCTGACACAGGTATTGGGAATCGAACTCAGGTTCTCTGGAACACCAGCACTATGTGCTCTTAACTACTGAGCCATCTCTCCAGCACCAGACTCAGTGTCCCTTAACTGGGTGTAATTATGAAAATAAAATGAAACCATATAGGTGAAGTTCCTGACATGGTTTCTATCCACACAGAGTAGATGATACATAACAACTGTAATTATTCTTCACAATAGTGGATTGGGGTGACACGGGAGTAATTTTAGAGAGAGGCCATATTTACAGTTAGGCAACATCATAAATATACAGTTTCTCTCAGGGTTTTGGATACAAAAAAAATAATTAAACATTCACAAAGCAATGTTTAAGATACTGGAGAGATGGTTCAGTGATCACAACTATCGGCACTCTTCCTAAGGACTAGGGTTTGGTTCCCAGCACTTCCATGGTAACTCATAACCGTCTTGTTACTACATTCCCAGGAGATTCCATGCCTCTTCTGGCTTCTGTAGGCATCAGGCATGGGTGTGGCACACAGACATATATGAAAATAAAACACTCATATACAAACAAAACAAAACAAAACAAAATAAATAAAACCCAATAAACCACAAAACAAATAAATAGAAATTAAAAAATGTATAAGGAATTATAGGATCACTTAAGACAATGTGATAATATTCTTTGAGACTTCCAAGGATTCATTATAATATCTGTCTAGACAAGGCAAGTTTGGGTTAATATAAGGATAAAATATAAGGTAATACACACCCTGTAGTTTTTGTTGCTCCCAAGAGTTATGGAATAGTTCATAAAACCCATCTCATATAATTCTAGAATTATAAATGCTAGGCACAGCGGAATGTTCATACCAGTTTCAGAGCAATTGGAGTAGAGTGGTACACAGTGAGGGACTGTAGAGACTCATTTCCTGGAATCAATTTCCTCCTTGTCCTTTATGTGTGAGCACTTAGGTAAAGAACATTGCAGAGCGCTTTCCGAGGGATCTAGAACTGGTGCCCCGACCACTGGCTTCCATATCGACTAGGAGGGATGTCTCTGAGCTGCACACAGAAGCAAGGCAGTTTTAGCTCTAAATCTACTGGATTCCAGGGTCCCTGAGTCCAGCCAGCTGAGAACAGCTAGCTCTTGGTTGATCTGTTTGATGTCAGACGGCATGCTGTGTCCAGTTCACTGGTGTTGTAAGGTCAGTGGAAGGAAAGGGTACGGAGGTTGGAAACTGCTCTACATAAAACGCCACTAGCTGCTTCCATCATTTTGCATCAACAGAAATTATAATCAATATGTTATTCCTTCACCACAAACCAGCCCTCCTTGGTTTTCACACAGTAAAGACTATGTCTTTTAAAGATCCCTCAACTTCTAAAGGGGGTATCTCCATCACTTACAAGTTTGTTTGTTAGAACTGTTCTCTGCTCTATTGGGAGGAAGCTCACCAGGGCCCAGAAGCATGGAAATGGAGAATAGACATAGGCTAATGGTAAGAAGTATAGAGGTTGGAGGGATTGGGAGTTCAAGGTCCTGGGATGTGGGGATTTTATTGATTTAGAATATCATTTTTATCACCCATGTTTCCACTTAAGATCAATTCATTATACAAAAAAGTTCTCTGCCCCCGACCCCCACCAGAGGCTGAGTTGTGAACCAAAGAGGGAGCTACTCTTTGAAACTGTTCCAGTTTTCTTTTCTACCTCCTCCTCTTCTTGCTCCTCTGCTTTGCAGAATTCTAGTTCAAGGCCTGTGGTTGACAAACATTTGCACATTATACTTAAGGGAAGTCCAACTAAAAACCTTAAAGACTAACCCCAAAGCTGCTTGCAAGGCACTCTGAGACTACAGCATGTGTATCCCTGCATGTGACACTGCCAACATGACCAAGAGGAGCAGAGGGAAAAGAGATTTTTTTCCTTTTCTCAAAACAACTGAAAAAATACTGGATATGAGTTAGAAGGCTTGGTCTATCTATCTGTGCTAATTGTTTAACAGAGGTCAAGAACTAAACCTCACCAGAAGAATGAAAAAGACAATGAGTTTCACCCTCTGGGGTGGTTTGTATACGCTTGGTCCAGGGAATGATGATGTTAGGGGGTGTGGCCTTGGTGGAGGAAGTGTGTCACTGTGCGGGTGGGTTTTAAGACCCTCCTTCTAGCTGCCTGGAAGTCATTCTATTTCTGGCAGCCTTCAGATGAAAATGTAGAACTCTCAGCTCCTCCTGCACCATGCCTGCCTGGACACTGCCATGCTCTCGCCTTGATGATAATGGGCAGAACCTCTGAACCTGTAAGCCAGTTCCAATTAATTGTTGTCCTTTATAAGACTTGCCTTGGTCATGGTGTCTGTTCACAGCAGTAAAACCTTAACTAAGATGCCCTCTAGCCTCAAGAGTACGTAAATGTAAGGATTACAACATTACATCCAATTTTACATCACAAACTTACATCCGATATTAAATCCAATCACATTAGAGATTATTAAGTTGGAAGAAAAAATAAAGGCTACTTCACAGTATTTCTACTGGAAGTATTGAAATTTAGGGTAAGATTCTTGACTGTGGTCTCTATACAATGTTAATCTTTCTTCTTCATCTCCATTTCTAACACTATTCGAACTGAAATAGATCACATAGTCAAAATGTCCAAACAGAATGATTCTCCTCTCAGAGATTCTTGGGTAATAATAGAAATCGTTGGAACTAGTGTTTGCTCAGTGTGTATGGTGGTGAGCAGGCACTGTATTAACTGCTTTATCAATTTTACATCACATATGTCTCACAATAAATATCTGTGATAACAACACAGGCAAGGAAATTGGGGTTCAGATACTGTCACACAGCTAACAAAATATAATTCTTTCAGTTTCTCTAAAATCTTTCTGGTTTTCTTATTACTTTCAGTCTCATTCATATCTGCAGTGTTCTATCAGTTATTTATTTATTATTGGAGATGACCAACACTCAAGAAAAACCAACATCAGGAAGGAAAGGCTCCTTTTGATTTTAGAGTTTTCAGCTATGGTTGTCCAGCTTTGTTGTGTCTGGATAGAAACAGGGAAGGAAGGGCCTGGAGAAGGAAAAACTGCTTGTCTTGCTTACAGTCACCAGGAAACCAAGGGACGAGCAGTAAGGGGCCTGGACCAGGTGTATGTCCAGTGCAGGCCCTCAAAAGGTTTACTTACTCCAACTATGTCTCTCTTCCATAGTCCACAATCTTCCAGTTGTCTATCCAAAATTTGGATTCACCAATGGATTAAATTGATTAGGTCAGAACCCTTACAATCTAATCATCTCTGGAAATGTCCTGCAGATACATTTAGAGGTACTCGTTACTAATTTCCTAAGGGTCCCTCAATCCAATCACATTGACAACCAGGATTTCCCTGCCCCTACACATACGAACATTTTAGTTGGCGCATAAATGACTTATGGGAAATAGCTTGGCTTTAGTAATTGTATGCAGCAACCAGACCAGTCTCACTGGCATAACCCTTCACCTCAAACATTTATTATTTGTTTATATTAGAAACACTGAAAATTCTCGTTTGAAGTAGATGCTGAATCACACACAGGGATCCTTTTAACGTATCTGCTCTTGGAGGGCAAATCTTGGCTTTTTCCTGAGGTTTCCTTTTTGCTATCTGCTAAGTTCATTGGCAGATAAAATTCAAGCGGAATCTATGTGACAAATCCAACCAGATGGCAAAGTCTTAGAGAATAAGGACTTGTCTCTTGTATTTATGACTATTCCTGATATAGAGTAAGAGATTTTAAAATATTTGTCATTGAAGTCATTATTGTGAAATGGTTATATTGTCAGAATCTGAGATGCATGGATATATTTTTGGGTTGGGATCTGACCTTTTGAAATTCTGAGTTATTTGTGGGAATGACTTCTGGGATTTGGGAGTATAGGCAGGTTAGCCAGACAAAACCAAAGATGCAGAGGTCATCCAGAATATGTGGCTAGGTTTTGAAGATGGCTTGAAAGAGTGTATAGACTCTCAAGAGTAGCATAATTGCTTAGGAGAAGAAGAGTGCCTTCTCTGGGTATTAGAGACAGAGTGAAACTTTCTTTGAGATCCTGGTATAGACAGTCTTGGATGATGAATCCACTATATCCTCAATGTATCTATCCTCAACGTATCTGCGATGGGATGTTCTTTGCCTAATGGCTACCCTCCGTAAAAGTGGATGTTGTTTTCTGAACATCTGTTCAGTCAGAAGTCATCAGACATACCCGTGGATGCCACCTGGAAAGGCGGTGTTTTAACCATCCCATTTGTCTATGACACACTGTGTAGAGTTTATTCTCAAGAAACAGCTAGGCACCCTGAGGAGGATTCATTATTGAATTGTTCTAGACAAGAAGTTTACTTATGCAAAAGCTTGTAATTGTTTTGTTTCTTGGAACAGAGTCTTGATATGTAGCCCAGGATGGCCCCAAATGTGTGATCTTTCTGTTTCAGTCTCCTGAGTACTGGGATTACAGGTGAGCACCGATATACCAGGCTAGCACTAGACATTTAAACATACACAGGCTGGCTCACATCCACTTACACTCTGCTTCCTCTCTGACCCATTACTCACCCGCAAAGGCACTAGACTGAAAAGACCACTCTACTTGGAGAGAACCCAGAGGAATGAAAAAGGTCTTGTTCTCCTAACATGAAAAGCAACCCAGCAACAGCCACCCAGTCAGATGCTGGAGCTCTTTATTTCAATCCAAGTTTAAGACAAGGATGGCCTAATAAAGAGAAAGGGTCCGTCTAGTCCTGGCCCCCTTGCAAGTTCTCCCCCTTGGGAGGTTCTGTTGATGTGGTGGGTAAATTGGAAAGCCCACACCTCTGCAATGCTCAAGTCCATGAGACTCCTGTAGTTTTCTTTGGAGGAGTGAAATAAATTCCAAACCTATCACTTTATCTTTAAAGTCCCCCAAGTCTAGAGCTGGAACAATTGGAAATGCTGGCAGAGCGTCAGGAAAATGAAAGTTTCTCCCAAGGCTTTGTTCTGTTCCAGTGAGAGTGCCAGCTCTGCCTGCTGCCCAGCCTTGGATTGTGTAATGCTAACACCCTGGGTAGCATACCAACCAAGTCCTCCTTCAACCTGGCTCGGCAGGTCCTGAAAACAAAGAACCACTTCACTGCCCATCGAAGCACCCCGGCCAACACTGTGCAGGATTTACCGCTATGATCTTCTCAGGAGCTGAGAAGTCACCGCGTATGTCATTCTTTAAGTAAAGATTTCTTGAGCTGTGATAAGGTTTTATGTTTCCTTTCATCTCTGCCAAAGGAGAAGACACTGAGTGGGCAGTGCCACGTGTCCCTGATGAGGATAGCAGCACAGGCTGTGACCTCAAAGGACATTATTATAAGAAATGTGGTAGCATTAGACAAGAGTGCCTAATCGGGGTGAGTAATATACCCCAGGAGAGAATCCTGCTCCCTTGCAATGGGCTTGCAAGGGGGAAAACTCTGATTTCCCCTTTTGGCTATGTCTGGTAGGATTGACATGGACTCATTGGATGTCTGATTTCAGTTATAATCTAAAGGGGATCAAGAAAATCCTGTCCCCAAATCTTTCTCTTTGAAGAATGTTGACGGCACCCGTGCTGCCACAGACACGTGTCATTCTGTAAGGAGAATGCCAAAGCTTTACTGAGAGACCAGCAATATATATTAGAGGCCAGGGAAGAGAACAGGAAAAAACAATTATAGCCATAGGTCAGGCACCTGGGAAGCCCCTACCACACAGGGCAGGAAAGCAGGAATCAAGCTAAGCTAAGGGATGTTTTGCTCTCAAGAAACCTGTGCAAACAGCTCAGCTGGGGGCATTGAGCTAAGCTCACTGGTTCCCAACAAATGTAGAGGACTTTGTTTCTTATTGAAAGCTATTGGGTCTTGAGAGTATACTATTCAAATGTATTTCCTTTATGGAAAGATTTGCCTGGAACAGGAGCAATTCTCTAGTAGGGGCAATGGCTAGCAGGGAGGAAAAAGCTATGGAAGAAAAACCAGTGGGTAGGTTAAGACTCGAACTGATGGCAGCTCCCTCTCTGTTTTAACCATGTCATTATCAAAAACGAAAATCATCAAGCAAGGCGATCATCAAAAAAGGAAAGCAACATTTATTTTTACATATGTTCTTTTTTACAAAAACCATTTGTGTACACACACACACACACACACACACGCTTGTGCCCCTAAGGAAGCCAAATGTTTGTTTTCTTTTCTTTTATAATTTGTTTTTATATTCATTGGTGTTTTGCCTGCCTGTGTGAGGCTGTCTTCCATCCATGTCTTGGGTTTTCCCTCTAGTTGGGCACCCTGAAGAGGCTTCATTTTCAGATTGTTTTAGAAGCAGTACCAGAAATGGCCTGGAAGCGAGGAAGAAGGTGTTTAAAGAGAAGGAAATACTTTGTCTCCAGTTTCCCGTCTTGCAGAGCCACTGTCAGACAAAATGATTCTCTCTACTACTGTGAGGACAGAGGTGGGTTGGGGGAGGGACAAGAGAGGCTAAAGATAAAACAGAAAGGGGAGGAGACTGTGGGCCGGGAGGGGTGGGGCTCCCTCCAGTTTGCTGGAGTGGCAATTCCCAGTCGCCCCCAGAAAAGGCTCCCTGGGTGCGGGGACTTGACTTGTCTGCAGGTACCATGGGAGAGGCACTGGCAGTATGTGGCACTGGCTATCACCACAGGGACTCTAGTCCTGTCCTGGAGCAACTTTCTCTGACCTTTGGAACTTTTTATTCAACAAGACCAGGTTGGCTACACAGTCTCAAAGGTTGCTTCCAGCTGGAACAGTCCTTATGTTGTGAAATGGTGATGATCTCCAGAGCCCTGTGATGTCACCACCAGCCACATCTCACCCAGAGGACAGCCTATTGACCCAAGGGAATAGCTAGCTTAGGAGACCTCAGTCAGCTCCACATCTAATGCTCCTGACCCTAGCTTTCTCTGCTTGGTAGAAAGCTAAAAGGAAGAACAGTCTGGAAACAGCTGCTTGGCTAAGGTTCTTCTCTTAACCTTGAGAAAAGAACACTCTTGTTTGGGTCTCAATTATGTAACTCACCTTTCCGGAAACTCTCCCAGCCTGTTTGATATTCTGCTTTTTAGTTGCCCTGGTTTGTGCCTTTAATTAAGTAGGTTGCCTTGTATTTATGCTTTTTTTTTTTTTTTTTTTTTTGTCTTTTCCCTTTCAGATCCTGACAGGATAATCACATTGTTTTGTGCAGTCAACACTGGGATCAGTGCCACTGTCCAAGGCTGACAGTGGCCTGCGGCTGCTCTGAGAAAGCTTTGCTTCAGGTTAAAGAAGAGAACGTAAGGGAACAAGCTCCTCAGAACCCAGTTCTGCACCCTCCCCAAGCCCACACTGCTGCATCCTTCTTCCCCCTTGTTGAACATCTCCGAGCAGTCACCCTCCTCCCGGACCATTTTGTGTCACCCTTCCACAAGATCAGCTGTAGCGGTCTCACGCCCAGCTTTATGGTATGTGAGGATCCTCTAGAAGCAGCACTTGCAAAACCATGGAGCTGCAAGAGAACATGTGTGTTGCCAGAAAGAGAGCCTGCCAGGAGTTCTGCAGACGGGTAGTGAGGGCTTTGGGGGAGGAAAGGGGAGAAGGAAGGAGGAGGCTTGAAAGGGGTGGGCTGTGGAAAGGCTAGCATGAGTTGTGGGCAGTCTGGACTCCAGGTAGCAAGGAATGAGGAAGCAGGGGGACCTACAGAAGCCTCCATGCCAGCCCTGCTGGTTCGGATGGGAAGACTTAGAAAATACCCGAGGTTGGCATCTTTATAAACGTCCAGGGTCTGACGTGCTGACGTCCTGAGGACAGAAACCTGCCATATCATTTAAGTACATTAACACAGGGGCAAGTTGATGAGCGTTCCAAAGGGGGAAAATACGTATAATTGACCTATGAATGTCACGTGTCTCCTAGGGCTGGACTGTGGATTTCGTTGGCTTCCCAGTGAAACCACCTCTGATGCTAACGTGTGATGCCATCAATGTGCTGAGGTTTATGGTCTTGCAGGGAGAAGAGCCTTTTGCTTTTCATTTTCCTATGCCCCAAACAGGGCTTAGTTCTGTTTTCTCTTTCCTGTTTCTGTCCTCTTACCAGGTGAGCCCATTTCCTACCACAGTACGCGGAGTCTCGTCTGTACGCGGTTTGCTAACCCGGCTCTCTCTGCTCCAGCCCCACCAGTGTTCTTGCTGGTCCTCAGGGGGTGAAAGTCCCTCCCATATCAGTACACGTGCATGCTGCCTTTGCCTAGAGCCGCTTTCCATAGAGCTTCCCACTCACATCCAGTACACAGGTCGGACTACACCTCTCTCCTCTGGCCATTCCACTAGAGAAGCGTGCTAGTCACTCTGTGGTCCATGACCTGCCTTCACTTTCTTCTCAGCAGTTTTAACGGTCTGTCTTCCACTACCAGACGAGGTCTGGGACTTCAGCTTGTCCCCTGTGGTTTGTCCTCCTCCCTGGGAGTGGCTCACATAGATAACCTGCTTGGAAAGGAACTGTTTACGGATAATATTTTTACCTATTAATAGTATTTTGTATGAGTCCTTCTGCATGTTTTCAAAACCGATTTCATAGGCGTAATGTAACTTCTGCTTCAAACCTCAGCCAAGCAGGTAAAACAGGACTTCTGTTTGCCTGGAAAGGTAACAATGGGAGAGGAGATGATATAGGTAGAGTGACTTGCCCAAACACCTTCAGCTTGTAAGTGTCAATGCTTGGTCTTTCCCCATTGAGATCAATTCTTTTCACATTCTGTCTCCTATTCCCAAAGTCTTGTGACTTCCCGTAACTTCCTGTAAGTGAGGAATCCATGCTTGTGAGAAATGAGGAAGTCCCCAACAGGGAGAATAAAGCATGTCTGGCTTCCTCAAGAATGTTTTTGGCGAATAGCACAAACTTCACCCATGGGTGCAGCAGAGCAGTTGGATAACAGTGATCACCTCACTGCAGACAGATTGTGATACTTTCACGTGGACATGGTGAGGTCTTGGACTTCCGGTGTTAATATCAAACGCCTCAGCTATAGTGCACTGCCTCATATTTTACCTTTCAGGCAAATCTACTTGATGAGTAGTGAAAATTGAAAGCCAAGATTGTTCTTTTAGAATAGGTGTAGTACAAGAAATGTTCTTCTGTTTCTTCCATAAAGAACTTAATTTCTGTGTGTGGCATATTGTGCACACATGTGTCTGTGTGTACAGAGACCAGACGTTTGTGGTGGATGTCTTTCTTTCTCACCTCTATTTTGGGTTTTTTGTTTGTTTTGTTTTGAGACAGAATTTCACTGTGTAGTTCTGGCTGTCTTAGAACTCACTCTGTAGACCAGGCTGGCCTTGAAATCAGAGAGATCCATCTACCTCGTACTTCCAAGTTCTGGGATTAAAGGCATGAGCCACCACTGCTCAACTATACTTTGTGTTTTATGTGACAGGGTCTCTCTCGTTGAAACTAGAGCTCACCATTTTGTCTATATTGTTTGGCTGGCAAGATCCAGAGGTCCCCTGCCAGCACTTTTATTTCCTGGGCATCTCCTAGGTCCATAGTAATACTTTTCTAAACTTTTACCTAGAGCAGTGGTTCTCAACCTTCCTAATTCCACAACCCTTTAATTCAGTTCCTCATATTGTGGTGAACTGCACCCTCCACATGCACCATAAAATTATCTTCATTGCTCAGTCATAACTGTAATTTTGCTTCTGTTATGAATCACAATATAAACACCTGTGTTTTCCAATGGTATTAGGTGGCCCCTGTGAAAAAAACCATTTGATTCCCAAAGGGGTTGTGACCCACAGGTTGAGAACCACTGACCTAGAGGCTCTGGAAAGATGGTTCAGTGCTTAAGAGCACTTGTTCTTGCAGAGGATCCGGGTCTGATTCTGGCATCCACAAGATAGTTCACAACCATCCATAATTCTAGTTCCTGAGGGTCTGGTGTTCTTCTCTTACCTTTGTGGGTACTATGCTATGGTTATGTTTCCCCTAAATCTATGTAGGCAAAACACACACATATTAAATAAGATGAATAAATCCAATAAAATTTACAATAACATTTGAAACTACCAGAGAATCAGTATCAGAAAAAACACATCAGAGTTCAGAAGTCTTATTCAAAGATCGTCAGCAGACAATTTCCTCAACTTCTCTGGGTGTCCGCTCTCCAGTAATAAAAATCTTAAAGAATGCTGATGTATTTATAATACCTGAATATGACCCTTTTTGACATTTTTTATTGACAAATAACACACATAAAAATCCATTTTGGGGGGTGGGAAGAAAGATGGTTCAACAGATAAGTGTGTGTGTGCTGAATAAATAAGAGTGTAAGAAAGCGTGCAAATGGTATTTTCACAATGTGAACTCACTCCTCTGAGCAGCCTGGGTTTGTTGCCTTACCTTAATCCTCAACAGTACCCGGCAGCTTCCATTTGGCTTCAGTATAATGGCTAGCATTCCCAAGCAAAGGTAAGCATTCTGGATTTGCTCTCGGCACAGTGGATCAGCTTTCCTCACACCTGAGCTTTGTATGGACAGAACTGCCCAGAGCATGGCTACCTGCTCATCTGGCTTCTTCCAAGTTGCTCCGGTGAGGCCGCTCACTGTTAAGTCTGCTCATTGTCAGTGATCTGCAGTGTGCTAATGCTTGAGTATAAGGTATTACTTACATCTACTATTTGTGGTCATCTGCGTTGTTTCCTGCTAGGGGATATTATAAATAGTGCTTTGATGTCCATCCTTGTACGCAAGTTTTGATGAAAACACATGGATTTCTGATAGTTAGAAGAACAGATTGCAGGATCATAGAACATACAGGTACCTATTTGCATCCAAGGAGATTGGTTCCAGGACTCCGTGAGGAAACCCAAACCTAAAATGCTCAAAGTCCTTATATAATGTATGCAGGGCTTCTTATCCTTCACCTCCTTCCTCCCTCCCACCTTCCTCCTCTTCCTCCTGCCATTTCTTCTTTCATTTCAGATAGGGTTTCTCTTCGTAGCCTTGAGTAGCTTTAAAGTCACAACATAGCTCAGGATGGCCTTAAGTGCCCAGCCATATTCCTGCCTCGGCCTCCTGAGTGTTGGCATGGCAGGTGTGAGTTGCCTTTATACATTACTTAAATGCCTAATACGATGCAAATATTATGTATTGGAGATTATGTTGTTTGGGGAATAACATCAAGAAAGAAGGTCTGCAGCATGTTTGATACCAATGTAATAATTGGTCAATACCAATAAATGTTGGATACCAACACATTAATTGTTCAAAATGCTTTTCATCTGTGGTTGCCTGAATCTCCTAGTGCAGACCACACACATCTGAGAGCTGTCCATGTATTCATAAGTACTTCTGGCTGTCCCAAGTTAACTCATTGGTTTATCCTTCTGCCATTGGCACATGAAAGGTCTAGTTGTCCCACATCATTGTCAACACTTGGCATTATCTGTCTTCTCATTTTAGCTATAGTGGAATATAACCTATGCTAGGTTTGCATACTTAAATTATGATTAATTTGTTATAATTTAGTAGATGTATGTATGAGACGGTACATAAGCAAATTGGAATCACAGAGATACAAGACCAATTTCATATGCAGTACACTCCTGCAGTATGCTTTATTTTCTCCATATGGATGACATCAGCCAGCTATCATGATAGCAAGCTTCTTGAGGCAATGGTTTGCCATGGGCATAGCTGATAGTTCATACAGTCCTTAGCACAGTACCGGGCGTTTGTTTGCTGCCCAGTAACTTCCAGTTGAGTTGGGCTCACTTCAATGATGGAGGAAATAATTAAGATCTATGGAATATCTCAACGTTCCCAGTTCCATGCCCAACCCCCACTCCCACTTCAGGTGCTTCTTAGGGCGAGGATAAGACTGAGAGAGAGGTGTTCTAGACAATGCCCAGCTCCTCTGTGTTTCCTCAGAGCCTTCACTCCAAATGCTTAAGCTCTTGGTAGAACTGGCTCTTTTATTCAAGACTTTTCCTGGAGTATGTATGCCACACCACCAGGAAGTAGAGCAGACGACTGACTGTCACCTTGGCATTAGGAAGGAGCGTCATTCAGGTTTTGCATGCTTCAAGGGGTGCTTTGGACTCAAAACGTCTGATCTCATTACACTGACCTAATTTCCCTATGGCCAAATCCAGTTTGATAGAAATGTCTCCAAAGGCCCCAGTGATCTCTAGGATATGCAACTCCCCATTTTTCTGATCTGGAAAAAAAATTTGTCCTAATTTTAAAACACTATTTCGGTCATCTTATAAACGAAAGGATCTGTTCTCTGTCCGTGTTAACGTGCAACAGTGTGCAGTATATGGTATGGGGGAGTGTGTGTGCGTGCATGTACAGGCATGTATGTGTGTTCCTGTGTGTGAATGTGGGTGCACACATGGCACAGAATGCATGTGGTTGTCAGAGGACAACCTCAGGTGCCAGTCTTTACCTTTTAATTTGTTTGAGACAAGGTCTCTCTTGTTCTTTACTGAGCCTTAGAAGATAGTTGGCATGAAAGCTTCCAGAGTTTTCTGTCCCCACCTATCTCCCTTCGAGGACACTGGGGTTACAGATGTCCACTATCTTGCCTGGTTTTTAAATGGGTTCTGAAGATTCCAGCTCAGGCCAGGCTTTCGTGACAAGTGCTTTATTCAATGAGCCTTCTCCCCAGTCCTTATGCACAGTCTTATTTATTTTGAATATGAGATATTTCTGGATTGTGATACTGAGAACTTATCATTTTGGTTCTAATTTAGTTTGGAATTAGCCACCTACTGAAATATCCTTTCTGACCTTTCCTGCCTTCAGAAAGAAAGAAGAGTTTTAATGGGCATCATCACGAATGTGAGATTTACAAAAGGTAGGAAAAGTGGACTTTGAGAAAACTGAAAACCCTAATCTCTTTGAGACAGGGTTCAGACTCCTCTTGGGCCACCTGCCACCAGGCCTATCAAGATAGGGTAAGCGTGCCTGTGTTTAGGGGCTGGTCGACTGACTTAGGAATTCCTGAAAAGAATATTGTGGCAAGATCCATCAAGCACAGCAGATAGTAACTGTATACTGTCACTAGTGGGAACGGGCTTGTTCTACAAGCTGACGGCGTGATCAGCAGGTAATCAGATCCAGTGTTCGGGCCTCTTGTGACACAGGATTGTTGCAGACTAGACCAAGAAACAAGGGGAGGTTTCCTTTCCTCTTTCTCTCCCATCAGGGTTGGCTTGCTTCCCAAGGTGTGAGGAGAGAAGTAGCTGGTTGTGAATTTCAGGACGGTTTTCCTCGGGGAATGGCCTTTAGGCCTCAGATGGCTTGTTTTTTGTTTTTTTTTTTCCTCTTTCATCTATGTGTTGACTTTTTGAAATCAGACTGAGCTGCCTGGACCCTTGAGTGTATTATATTCAGGTCCACTGAGCAGCCCCATGGGTATTTTTGATTATTTGCCAACAACACTGAGCTGAAGAACTTCAGGGTGGCCCAGGCAAGCAGCAGAATTGAAAATGCGGTGTGTGGCAAGCTGACTATTGGAGGCCCCGCTACTCTGTTGCAGAGGGTGATCACTGTGTTGGTGCGGAGGCCCAGTAGGTGTTATCTGAATTTTCAAGAAAAGACAGACACCTGTATTTTTGTTTTAAATGTCTTTAGTTTTTCTGATTTTTAGCTGTTACTTCAAGTAATTAAAAGAGATTGTTTCACAAGCCAACTCTTTAAGCACAAAATAAAACAATTCTTGACTCACTTGGCATTTCCACCTTGGGCCTACGGACTAAACTGATTTTCTAAAGGAAGAAACCTACTGCTTATTCAAGTCCAGATGTGGGTGACTTTATATGAGGAGAAACTCAGGAACTCTCTAAACACTGAGATTGAGGGGAAACTTAGCATAGCCCATGGCTGGTATTGATGGCTAATTCACCACTGCTGTGAATTAGGCTTAGCATAACCAGAGAATGGCCATTTTGCTTGCCAACACTGAGCTAGGGATAGGCATGGACAACAGCTCTGAGCAACAAGATTGGGGGGAGCGCTAAGGAGTTATTTAGAAACCTTTTATTGTTCAGATGGCAAAAGTTTCAAAACAGAAAACAGATGTTCATCTGCTTGTTCTTTGTGTCTTTATGGGGTATTTAAGACTTTGGCTGCCACTTTTTACCTGCAGAGGACAACTGTGCAGACAAAAGTCAGCCCATGGAGGAATGGGAAACACAGAGTGGGAAGACACTGCTGCTTTCGTCACGTTGCCGAGCAGCCGTTGAGCAGTCGGAGTCCACTCACGCTTTGAACTTGCTGTTCTGTCTGAGCAGTTACAGCTCCTTTTTTGCCCATCCCTACTTATTTTTTATTGGATCTCTATTACTTTTGTCTTAAATAATACTAACTAAAACATGTATTATCAATTATTTTAGTTTAAACACTGAATAATCTAGGGTGTTCCTTAAGATTAGGTCACGTCCAACACAAGCCTTTTAGAAGTGCCTGGGAATGGTAATGCTGCTTCTGTGCCATTAGAAGCCTCTGTGGGTCATAACTGCCTTTGGATATATTCATTTCCTTTCTCCTACCATGGGGAACATGTGACAGAAGCCACTAATGGGAAGACGGCTTTATTTTGGCTCATGGTTTCAGGGACTGTAGTTCATCACAGGGAAAAGGCATAGTTCATGGTGGTGGGAAATTGTGGCTGGTTCTCAGTGCAGTGGATCAGGAAGCAAATAGACTTTAGGGTAGAAGGGGAGCTCAGATGTAAGCCTCAAAGGGCTGCTGTCCAGTGATCCACCTCTGTCACCTCCAAATCTTATCTCAAAAGTCCAACAACCTCTCCCCTGGCCTCGCCAGTTGGGGACCAAGTTCCCCCAAACACGTGCAGTGGAGGCCACTTCATATTCAAACCACACGGTAGAGGAGCCCTGCTCGAGGCCTGGAAGGGTGGACAGAGTTCTCACCAGCAGGAGAGAGAGTTCTCTGTGTGTATTTGTGCCTGAGTGTATGTGTACCAAATGTGTGCAGGGACCCGTGAAAATCAGAAGGGACCCCTACAACTGGAGTTATAGACCATCGTAAACTGACACCTGGATGCCAGGAACCAAACCTGCTCCTCCGGAAAAGCATCGGGTGCTCCCAGCTGCTGAGCCACCTCTCTAGCCTCTAGAGCAGTGGATCTTAACCTCTGGATGGGAGTCGAAGATATCCTGCATATCAGATATTTACATTAAGATACAGGAAAGTAGCAAGATTCCAGTTATGAAGTAGCAACAACAACACAATTTTGTGGTTGGAGGTCACCACAACATGAGGAGTTGTTTTAAAGGGTCACAGCATTAGGAAGGTTAAGAACCACTGATCCAGGATTTTAAAAAGGATACTGCAAGTTTTCTATTAAGAAATAACCCAACTTTCCCATAAAGAACAAGTTTTCTATTTACAGTCATGGGGAACTTCCAAAGTTTTCCTTCATTGGCCTGAATGGGCTAAAAGAAAACAAAAATGTGTGGGGAGAGCTCCAGTATCAGGTGCTGGTCTCGACTTTCAGATGTAAATATGGTCATGGCAGATGGTAAAACCACTGTTTTCCCATTATAGACACGGATACGTTTGTCCCTTCATAACGTAAGAATAAGAGGAAACGATTTTACCCACATTGAAATTCATATATATACATACATACATAGGTATATGTATGTATGTATATATATGCTATCTGGTTGGTACAATTTTGAATGAATAAGGTCCAAAATACATCTATATATCTAGTAAGTAAAGTATTTACTTCCAATTCCGTTTTGTCTTTGCTTGCCTCTTCTCCGTATTTATGTGCAGTCATTGTTGTCACGGATCTACAGTTTGGTGCTAAATTGATTAAACATCCAACAGCCTCAGGTAAGGACAGGTAGGATGAGTGACAGTGAGTGGAGAAGAGACTCAGTCTCTCTAATGCTCCCTCGCAAGGAGTGAGAGCCCTCTGCTTACAGGAATTGGCTTCTGAGACTTCCGGGCACTCCCAGCTAGGAGTTTGGAATAAAAAAGCTATGTATCTAATCATGAGAATGGGCGTCCTTAGACACAAACAGAACTGCTTAGGAACAAACTGTAGCTCTGGATATAGCTCTTATCAGCTGTGGTACACGGTGGACCAGAGGCTTGAAGGACATCAACTCCTGCCTGCTCCGCACAGCTGCTACCTCACTCAGCATTTAAATTATGGCTCTGTCTGGAGAACTGGGTCTGCAAAGAGTAGTGGAGCGGCTTCCCTGAAGAGACAGAGCACATTTAACAAGAGCGCTTTCTCAAAAACCATGCTCGAACCGTCTACACCAATGAGAGCGGATAGAAGTTTTCCCAACTTTGGCAGTAACCCTGAACATTTTTCTTTTTTTGAAAATACATTCTTTTCTCACATAATATAGCCTAATTGTGGTTCCTTCCGACTCCTCCTGCTTCCTCCACACCTCCCCTCCCATCTGGATTCACTCTTTCCCTGTCTCTCATTAGAAAAGAACAGGCTTCTAAGAGATAATAATAAAATATAACAAAATAAAATATAATAAGACATGCAAAAACTATCACATCGAAGTTGGAAAAGGCAAACAGAAAAAAAAAAGATCCTGAGAGAAGGTACAGTAGTCAAAGAACCACTTGCTCAAGCACCCAGGAATCCCATGAAAATATTAAACCAGAAACCGCAATTGATATTAGGAGGACCTGCCGCAGACACCGTGCATGCCCTGCGTACCCTGCCTCAGTCTCTGTGAGTTCACATGACTCTTGATCGTGTTGACTTAAAGGGCCTTATTTTGTTAGCATCCTCCACCCTCTGGCTCTTTTATTCTTTCGTCGTCGTCCTCTTCTACAGGGAGTAACCAAGACATTTTATATAATAATACGACGTAGTGAGCCTATGTGTGATGGCTGCACCTCCTTTAGTCTTATAGAAATGAAAGGGATGTGAGCAGTCTGTGTAGTTTTACAAGTTCTCATCATAAACCTGAGAATGGACTCTGGAGGCCTTGCACTGCTAGCTAGTTCCTGGGTTTCCTACCTAATGGCTTTCCATGAATTAGAATGTGTAACGCAGTCGTGCTGGGAGAGAACCGGCCTTGAGATCCATCACAGGTTTCTTTAAGGGAGCAGAGGGGATGGGGCGGCTCCTGGCAGCCTGGCCCCGGTGTGGGGTCCACAGAATCATGACAGACACTCATTGCTAATCCAGAAAGCATCCCTCTCTGAAACAGTGTGAGCTCTGTCTTGTGAGAAGCTGGCTAGGTTGACTACACTGGAGGAGCAAGGAATTTTTCTTACGGATCTGTTACTAACATCATAAGCTGACCATGGCGGCAAAACAAACAAAAACAAACCTAAGGGAAACTCTCTAGGTGTTCAGCCATGGTCTTTGACGCCACGGTGGAATGAAGGCAAGCCTTAATTGCATGTTTATTTGGACGGGTCGTTTATCCTAAAGGGCACTAAGTCCTAACTCGGAGAGAGGGTTTTCTATGGAGAATAGTCAACCCAGATAGATGGGACTACTGGTGTTAGACACCCAGAGTTCTTCAGGCTGCTTCAGGGTAATTGAGTTTGAGCGTGAGCTCCTGAATTCTACTCTTAGCTTCTTCTCGGCAGGACGGCCTTGGAAAGCACTTAATTTTCCCTTGCTTTATGTTTCTCCATATAAAATGCAATAGAACCTCTGTTTTAGAGATATTGTGGGACATAATATGAAAAGCAAAGTATTGTTATGGTAATCTGCATTTTCTGGTGATCCTTAGATGTAAGTAAAAGTATTAATGAAAGAGTCCAAGGAATTTTCCTTATGGTTCTGGTAACATTAAGACTCTTCCTGGAGCGACAGCTTTAGGAACATGGCCCCAGACAGTGATTGCTTCCTCTTGTGTCCACTTGGAAGGGGAGGACCTGAGAGATGGAGGTCTGGATCCTGAGCTTTTGTCTGGGCCTTGCTGGGCTTTGCTGTGACTTGTCTAGTTAGGCCTTGTATGCACCTAGGGAACTGGTGGGAGCTCTCCTGCCTTTGCTTTGGTCTTGGTGTTTCCTAGGATCTCCTTTCCTCTCACGGAGGTCAGGGCTGGAGCTCACTCTGGTTCTTGGCTTTGATTAGACACTATTAGCAGCATCATGACCTCTGATTCTTAATTCTGCTACCTTCCTGGTCCCTTGATAGCACTCTGACCTCTGGACCCCACACAAGGCATGCTCAGGAGTGATAACTGAGGGCCATTTCATTAACTACCATTCACTGCCTCTTTTAATCTGCTGCATTTTCCTTTTTTTTTTTTTTTAACCAGAATAAGACTATGTCTTGCAGAGCATAAGTTCCTTCCTCAAGTTCCACACAGAAGAAAGGCTCACAAATTCCCATTTATTTCTATTTTCTCCCCAGTCTATTTAATAACATCTTCTAGGATATAAGCCCAGAAAAGGAAAAACCAGAACACAATGTCCTTTGTTCTTGGGTTCAAAGGTGATATGCACACCTGTCAGGTCAGAGGTTAAAAGTATCTTACAGTGCCCAGGTGCAGAGTTATGAATGTGGGGAGTGGAAAATAATATTTTAAAGACATGATACAAAAACCAGTACATAAGAAATCCTCTCCGTCACTGTATGAGTCAAGTTGTAAAAAGGATCTTGTCTTCATCGATGACTAAAAATGAAAATTCTCTCCCATCGGTATTGGTAAATTATAGTATTGACAACTATGACTACCTCATAAATCTCAACCCCAGATGTATTCCAGCTTGTCACTAAAAAGGAAATTTGTTATGTCCAGATATCTGAAACTTCTACAGGAAAGAGACCCTGGTGAGAGAGGTCTCCCCAACTTTGACAGTAGTTCTAAAAAAATATACCATACAAATAATAAAACATTATGAAGTCCAGGCTTCCAAGGAGCAATAAGCAAAAACTCACAGGTTATGCCATAGGATAAAATAACCTCTTTCTACCTTCTTTTCAGAGAACTGATATCCCCAAATTGATACAGTCTGAGGAACTACCTGGAGCTTCTGTGGTTAAGAAATCAGGAAAATGTTTAAGAAAATATTTCAAAAGTGAATCAGCTGAAAAATTACTTTTCTGCATGTATAATTGTGATATTTGTGGTATGTGTTGGCTGTATGAAATGCGGGGTGGGTTTTACTTTTTTAAAAAAGCCTGAACATTAAATTTCATAATTTTACTTAAAGAAGTGCTTCATGTGTTTATAGATACAAATTCTGAATCTGTTCCTAATGGGAGCTGCCTGACCCATAATCCACTGACAATGGTCACTTGTGGTTATTAGGGCACACCTGTGGGGACATGTCATGCAGGTGAATGCTACATATTACTACTGTCTTCAAAGAGAATGTAATTAAGGAGTGTTTTGCTTTGTTGTCTTTTGACACAGTATTTCCCTTTGTAGCCTAGATTGGCTTTGTAGATGCTCCTGTCTCTGCTTTCTGAGCTCTGTGATTCCAGGCAGACACCACCACCATGCCTGGCAGAACCATGGCTTTGGACAGCAGATGCCGTCGCCTGAACCCAGTGTTTCTTGTTAGGATGCATCTACTTGCTTGTTTACATCATATTATTTATAGAGTGGCATTAAGCTATGTGTTTGTTATCTTTTGCTGTATGGAAAACTACAACTAGCATTTATATTTTACTAAATATCCCCTTGGACAGTGGTCAGGACAAGACTGAGAGGTAACTATTTGCTGAATCTCTCAGCAGGCAGTGGCATTACATGGCACTGTCTTTGGTTAATCAAAAAACTGTTACACGGAATGGAAAGAAGGTATGTATATTCTAATTGACTATAGTAGAAGACAGATTTCAAAGATGCCAGGCAAGGAGAGACATGCCATTAAACTGGCACAAAGTCCTGAGGTTAGGTGAGATTTAACCACCAAAGCACAGTGATGAAACGTCTTTAGTTGGAGCAAAACCAGGATTCAAACAGGGCTGCGAGGGCAATGGATTCTAAGGACATCGTGGCTATAGAACAGTTCTGTAAACAACCAGCCAAGAAGTCCTTAAGAGTTAATTACGCTTGGGTATGAGACAGGAAGATTTGACTGTCCTGCAGTTGTGAATGGAGTATGTTGATGATAATGATATGAATGTAGACATTATCTTAACGATAAGAGATACAGATCTACAGTTTCTCTGTGAAGTCTGAGTTTCCCACCAACTTCAAAAGCATCCCCTAGTGTGGACAGGCAGGCCATGGAAGCACAGTAGGCATTGTCAGCACTGGCTGTCTGAAGTAGAGACCCGTTCAGTATCCTGTTCTCAGAGCATTTGAAAGCACAAGACCATGTTTGCTTCACGTCGTAAGCACCATTTTCTCTGTCGTGGTGGTTATTTGCACTCGTTCATCACTTTTGAGAAAAGTGCTAGAGAGTGTAATGTAGCTCTTAGAAAGCTCTGCCAGGCATTATTTTGTATGAAGATCATGATGTAAAAACCACTGTTATGTGCCCTTCCAAAAAATATTCAGGCAGTTCCAGTTGATGGATTTGATTTTGGCTGTTCTCTACACTGAACTGTAATACTTAAAGATTTAAAATATCAATTATGTGTTTGTGTGTCCCACGGCACACATGTGGAGGTTGGCAACAACTTCAGAGAGTGGGGTGCATTCTCTCCTTTTACCGTGGGTTTTTGAGGTTGAACTTAAGTGTTCATGTTTGTGTGGCAAGGGTCTTTAACCCTTGAGCCATCCTGCTAGCCCTAAATTGTTAATACTCTAGTGACTACGAGATCCTTTGGTATCCTGTGGAAGTCATTTGTTGGAGAGAAGATCCCTGGTTCATCCAGGAGAGTGCTAATGGATGCCGTCACTCTGGGCTTCATTTGCCCCCACTGAAACAGTCCTGTAGGCATCCAGAACCCATGCCATTGGTGACTGGATCAGTAGAGTTCTTCAATGTCATGATAATCTGTTTAAAAACATGGGTAATCCTAACAGATAGACACAGGTTGGGTCTCAGCTCTTTGGCTTACTGGTCATGTAAACCTGAACAAGTTCTGTAACCTTTTAAGCTTCAGAGTCTTCTTTTGTGAAAGGCTGAGTTTGATGTCAGTGGTTCTTGCCTCATGGGATGATTCTATAGGAAAAACAATAGAGATATCTCTCATTTATTGACATGAATCACCAGCGGGGCGAATGCATTATGTTACCTGTGATCACGGTGAAGACCTTCACAGCAGAGGACCTGAAGTCAGAGAGCTTAGTTATCTTTTCAGGTGCAGAAAGTCCAGAGGCAGAGCTGATGTTCTTCTCATTGTGTCTAATGGCTAGATCTCCATTTATTGCTGTGAAACTGATGTGTCCTAGTTTAAGGCATTAGACCTCTAGATGAATATGGGCTGGAGGAATCATTGGCTTTCTCTTGCATTCACAAAGGACAGAAGTCCCTTGTTCTGGACAAAAATGGACTTCTAAATCTTAGAAGCAAGCACAGGTAGAAAATGCCCTATTTGGGAGCTGAAGGGATGGTTTAGTGGTTAAGAGCACACAGTGCTTTTTCAGAGGATCCCGGTTCAATTCCCACCACCCACACGGCATCTCACAATGACTATCTGTAACTCTAGTTCCAGGGAGTCTAATGCCTTCACACAGACAAATGTGTAGGCAAGACACCAATGCACAGAAAATAAAAATAAATAAAAAAAGAGTAAATGAACAATAAAAGTTACAAAGAAGAGAAAAGCATGCCTAGCTTCCAGTCCCAAGAGGATCAGCCTCAAGAAGAATAGATCCCCAGGGTGGTGCTATAGAGGGCTGGGGGCATTTAAGAGATGGAGCTTGGTGTGTGTCCAGGGGGGTGAAGTGGGGTTAAAGGCCCCCAAAGAGGCCTTTGGGACTGGCCCGTAAAGGGGATGTAGAATTCTGGTCCTTCCCTCTCCATAATGAAGTGAATGGTCTTGCCCAGTCACACACTCCGTAAAATTGCCACAGGCCCCCCACTAGCTCTCTGGAAGCAGCAAGTCGGCCTGATCATGAACTAGAATCTCCAAATCTTTGAGCCCAAATAACCTTTTGTCTTCATACATAGATTAATTTAGTTATCTGTTATAGTAACAAAACAACTAAGAAACACATATGCTTGATGTTTATTCACATCTGCTACAGCAGGAAATCCAGTTTCTGTCGCCCCTATGAAAAATTTCCTGTCTGGCCACTCCATGAAATGTTTAATCCCAAAGGAAGCCTTTTGTGAAGCTAATCATCTTATTAGGAACAGTCATTGTTCATTTTCTGGAATTATTCAGTGACTGCTAGCCCCTGAGGTCAAGGGAAGTCTCTTGAAGAGTCCATCTTGGTTGGCCAAGTTCATGGTCTCCCCAATGATCCCCCAATGGTCCTCCATGCTTCGAATGCTACCTGTCCCCAAGGCCATTCCTTACCAGCATGGTATTGCTTTCATCTTTTGGACCGTGAAGTGACTCTGCCAATATGCAGAGCTCCACATATTCAGGGAATCAGCAAGCCCATTTCCTATAAGCTACATATCTTCAGGAGCACCAGTTTGTAAGTGTGTGTGGCTGAGGGTCCTCCAGCAAGCATGTCACAGAAAAGGTCACCAGGTCTACAGAGAATTCAGTTGTTCCCAATGCAGGCAGTCTTTTATTCTGAGAGAGAGAGAGAGAGAGAGAGAGAGAGAGAGAGAGAGAGAGAGAGAGAGAGAGAGATCAATTTAATTTCAATTTAATTTATTTGAATAACAACAATATCTAATACTTTTTCTATCCTGGCCATTGCTTTATATTTTTTCTGTCAATTCCCCCAGCCTAACCCTACCTCATGTCTCTGATATCAAGGGAATGATTTCCACTAATGCTGTTCAGATCTGTACATCTTACAGGGAGAACCTTTCCTTCTCCACCTTTCCGGTTTCTTTTCCTATGTACTTCCTCCCTCCCCTCCTTTCTTTCTTTCCCTAGGGTCTCGAGCAGCCCAGACCGATCCTAAGTAGCTAGTAATTACCTTGGATTTTGGATCCCTCATCTCCTCCTGAGTACTAAGACTGCAGGGTATATGCCACCATGCTTGGTTTATGTGGTCCTAGGGTTGGAGCCTAAGGCTTCGTTCCCTGTCCAGGAAGTTTACAAGACAGCAGGTTAAAGCCACATCAGGTCTTTAGTCTCTTCTCCCTAAGAAGTGAAGGGGAAAGTTTTCTTTAGGAATCATGGCCCCTTTTGGTAGGCATTTCATACATAAAAAACAATACAGGTTGGCTGGTTTATTATTTAGAGACAGGGTATATCATGCAATCCGGGCTGATCTTGAACTACTGATCTTCCTGCCTTCCAAGTGTTCGGATTATAGATTGAGATGCCATGCCTAGTTCTGTATATGCATATTTATTTATATTTACTTTGTGTGTATGTGTGTGTGCCTTAATGTATGTAAGAGCACTACATGTGGATAGCTACCTAAGGACATTGTATTCTTTAGTACTGGAGTTACAAGAAGTTGAGAGCCATCTGATGTAGGAACAGAACCTGGGTCCTCTGTAAAATAGCAAGTACTCTTGACCATCTCTCTAACCCCATATATATTTATATATAGAAATATATTATATTTAATATATTTATATTATATTTAACATATATTTAATATAGTTATATAATTATATTTATAGATTTAATTTATATTTTATTAATATAAAATTTATACTTTATTGATATTAGTTTATAAACTTACTATATTGCAATCTAATTGTAATAAATTAATACTATATTTAATATTGTATATTAAATGTATTTAAAAAATAAAAGTTTGACTCATCTTGATTCAGGCGTAGTGACTGAAGACAATAAAGGGGGTAAGTTTGGGGCTCTAGGTAAGTGGAATAGCAAAAAGGGGTTTTCTTAAACAAAAAGAATGGGGAAGGAAAAAGAAAAAAAGAGAGATGCAGGGGGTGGTGTGGAGGGGTGGAGGGGAGAAAGTGAAAAAAAGAGAGAAAGAGGGAGGGAAGAAAAATACAAGGGCTAGCAGAAGCCTGGACTAGTAGATCCCTTAGAACGAGTGAGGGAAGAGGCCATGCAGCCTCTCGCTATATTGGATGTCTGTATCATTCGAGAATGATTACTCTGCACAGCAGAGGGTGAGCTGACACGGGAGAGAACTCAGGTCAGAATGCTCTCAGGTAGCCACGTGCGGTTAACTGTATCAACTTTAATCTTGCAAAAGCAATGCTTTTATTTTGACAGTAGAAGTGACTTCCTGAAGGCTTGAATTCTTAACTAGCCTGTGAATTAACAGCTTCTTCAGTCTCTGTGCCTCTCATCTGATGGGTAATTGACAGTAGATAGGCCATTTTGGAACTATCCTTTCAAGGCTTTCCCCCCTCTCTTTGTCTAATCTCTTTGAAAAAGCATTGTGTTCTTGGGGATAATAACGTCTTGATAAGAGGAGCTTTCCAAACTGTACATCACAAAGACAGAGCAATGGAGCTCCGCAAGTTGCTCGAAGAGTCTGCCACAGAGGGGCGGAGGGTGCCAGTTACCCTTTGGGTTGTGTTGCTGGTTCAGAGTTCAGAATTAGAACATGAGTCCTCAAACAGAGCCAGGAGTATGAGGATATCCCCGTGTCACCTTATTCCCTTTTCTCTTTACCATCTCTTTCCATGTTTTTCTGTCTACAAACATGTTTTACATGGCTGGATCTTTTATTATTTTGCATTAACCCAACATTATGAATGTTTTCTCTAGTGCTAAGTTTTGTGTGTGACAGTGATTCTTCATAATGTTGTAATAATATATGGAATGTATATTTGTATTAATCCTTAATTTGTTAGAAAGATACTATTTTACTCTGTAAAATGAATATTCATTTTGTTTGTCCTTTGAATAGCTCAGGTGTGCTCACCTATGGGGATGTGTGGAGGTCAGAGGGGGGATACTGTGTGTCTTTCTTAATTGATCCAGCATCTTATTTTTGGAGACAGTATCTCACTGACCCTGGAGCTCACTAATTGGCTAGACTACTTGGTCAGAAGGTTCCAGTATCTGCCTGTCCCTGCTAATTTTTCAGATCAGCTGGCAAGTTTATGTAATACATGTGTGCACTGTAACACACAACTTATTTCTGTGGGCGCTGGGGAGCTGAACCCAGGTGCTCATGCTTGTGCATGAGTATATATGTATATTTGTATATGTGTATGTATACCTGTGTGTGTATATATATATATATATATATATATATACACTTCTGTGCACATTAGAAATCCTGAACCTATATCAACTCTTCACCACGAGAAGACATTTTTAACTCATTTGCTTTATCCTGTAATAAATCTAAAATAAATTCAGTTTTAATCATTGGTGTAGTCAGGCTTTCCAGTGCTGTGACAAAACACTGACCAAAAACAACTTGAGGAAGAAATGGTTTGTTTCAGTTTACAGTTTAACTATCTGACAGATAGGGAAGTCGGGGGAGGATCTCAAAGCAGGAGTTGAGGCAGGGACCAAGGAAGAGTTACTGGACGCTAGCTACTGGCTGGCTCCCTATGGCTTGCTCAGCTGGTCTTCTTCTTCTCCTCCTTCTTCTTCTTCTCCTCCTCCTCCTCCTATTTATTTATTTATTTATTTATTTATTTATTTATTTATTTATTTATTATAAGAAAGTAGACTGTCAGACAGCCCAGAAGAGGGTGTCAGATCTCATTATGGATGGTTGTAAGCCATCATGTGGTTGCTGGGATTTGAACTCATGACCTTCGGAAGAGCAGTCGTCATTCTTAACTGCCAAGTCATCTCTCCAGCCCCTAAGCTGGCTTTCTTCCTTTCCAGGGGTGGTACCCGGGGCCTGGGTCCTTCAATCATTAATCAGGAGAATGTTCTACGTACTTGCTTACAGGTCTCACATATGGAGACATTTTCTCAGTTAAAAGTTAATCCAAGATGCCAAGTTGTGTGTCAAGTTGACATAAAAACTAGCCAGCACAATTGCACTGAGGCCGGCCAGGTCACCCATGTAGTACAGCAAGCACACGGCAGTGATAGCAGTAATTTACAGATAGATTATTTACAAGTTCAACCACTTAACACGTAAAGTACTTTAAGCAGTGCCCAGAACAGGAAGTAGTCCTTAGATAGAAGATCGTAGTCTCAGAATGCTGATTTGATCCCATGAAAATGCTTTAGCCTGGCACTGTGGAACCTGAAAGTTTAGCAGCATTAGGTGAGTCAGTAGGAGACTCAGAATTTTAACTCATCTGTTCACCAATTTACCCATCCTTGAACACTCCACAGGGGAACGAACCCGTTTCGTTTGTTTTATCATTTGCATCTTTGGTATCCCAGAACAAGATGACTGTGTGGAATCAAAGAATGAAGGAACGAATGACTGGAGAACAAGGCAGAGAAACGGAAAGAAAAATGGCAGACTTTATGTTGTAAAAGCCTTTGTCCACACAGTTTGGACTTTACCCTGAGCAGAGCAACCAGGGTATTTGTATGTAATCTTATTTGTATGTAAGAAATCTCAATCCTGCGGCTGGATGAAGAATCTACAGGAGAAGGAAAATGGCTGTTACAGGGAACTGGGGGAGATAAGGGACTGAATGAAGGTGCCGGCTAGGGTGGTGCTGGAGAGGAAGTGAGTTAGGGAGAGATTCAGTGGTCACAATGACAATAGAAGACTTGTTGAGTGGAAAGAGGAGAAAGAATCCTGGGCTGTGTCTGGTTTGAAATCAGAGAGGTGGCTTTTTAAACGTGGACTTGAGGTGACCATGGGTCAGTGTTCCTTCTGTGACCACCTGAGTTAGGTTTCCCTATATTTACTGGAGCCAGGAGGTGTGGATCTGTCTTGGGCTGAGCCGTGGAGATGTCTGTGTCTGGGAGTCGCCCCCCCCCCCCCCCAAGGCTAGTTGGCCAGCAGCACAGCTTTGGGAATGACTAACTTTCCCAGGATATCTGACAGGCTGCACGCAGTGCCACGTAACTGCTAACAGTAAATGGGAGCTTGGTCTTTGCAGGCAACAATCCTCATCTTGGCATCTTTTTTCATGCCCAAGGTAGTACCTGCTCACTGCAGAGTGTACAACAATATCCAATAGTTATCAAGGAGGGAAATTATGAAAGAAAATCTAAGGTCAGGTGCGGAGGTCTATGCCTTTAATCCCAGCACTCAAGAGATAGGCAAACTCCGAATTCGAGGCCAGCCTTGTCTGTAAAGTGGATTCTAGGATAGCCAGGGCTGTTGCACAGAGAAACCATGTCTTGAAAAACCACCACCACCACCACCACCACCACCACCACCACTGCCACTACCATCACCACCACCATCACCACCACCACACCAAACAAAAAGCAAAGCGAAGCAAAGCAAGCAAGCACTTAGGTTGCTCAGGAAAACATAGAACCAGCACACCGAGAACTAGTACAGAAGGAGCTCACAATCTGTGTCACCAAAGACAGAGGTAACAAGACAGTCCAACAAAAGCCCATCTGGAATGACACCCTCCAAAGTTTGATGACACTAACGTTTTTTCCTAGAGATTTTGTGGAATTAAAGGTTGCAAAGTTTAGGCTTAAGAGACAAGAGTTCAGGACAAGACAGTCTTTTGGATACCTGGTCTCCCTCTTTTACCAGAGCAAAGCAATTTTTCATGCAGCTGTGGTTGTGGAACAAATTCATGAGACTAGGAACTGTGTTCCACAGATGCCTCCACAGGTTGACATTTCTGTTATAAAGTTTCTCGAACTTTATACGTGATGTCACTGGATCCCAGAAGACGGATCATCACAGTTTGGAAAGGATGTGTTAGAATTCCTTCTCTGATCAGTGCGGTTTTTTTTTTTTCAATTTTTTCAATTTTTAATTTTTTTGTTTTAGATATGCATAGTTGAGAGGGTAAAGTGGCCTCAGAAGCCGATGGGGAGCTAATGCAAATAAATTGTAGGATAGTGGTGGAAAGAGAAATCCTTTCTGTGCTGGGCAAAGAAAATATCAAGAGAAGCCAGGCACTGGCTTCTCAGGGAGAGGGTTGGGGATAAGAAAGCTGGGAGGGAAAGGATGCGAATGTAACCTCACGTGCAGAGTCAACGTTAGAGATGCGAAGAGAATTGGGAAAGGAGGGACTTGGTTTTCGGGAGAAGCCCTCTCCGCCCTGCGGCAAGGGGGTGTGGCACCATGAAGGTAGGGGCGGGATGGCACAAGCCGCAGTGGGGTCCCCCAATTCTTCCTAGAAGTTTGAGAGCTGCGGAGCCCCGCGGCAGGGTGACGGGGCGGAGGCGGAGCGAGGGCGCGGATGGGCGTGGCCGGGCCGCGTTGGGCCGCGCAGTCAGAGGGCGGCGCTAGGACCCGCAGGCCGCCCCGCCGGCTCCCGGGAGGTTGATAAAGCGGCGGCGGCGTTTGACGTCAGTGGGGAGTTAATTTTAAATCGGTACAAGATGGCGGAGGGGGACGAGGCAGCGCGAAGGCAGCAGCCGCAGCAGGGGCTGAGGCGCCGGCGACAGACTAGCGACTCGAGCGTCGGGGTTAACCACGTCTCGTCTACGACCTCCCTAGGTACGGGCCGGCGGGGCCGGGAGTCGGGGAGGCTGCGGCCGCTCGGGCTGGCGGGCACCGGTCGCCCGGTGGGGTCGAAGACCGCGGCTGGCTGGGCTCGGTTCTCGCCGCCGCGGCCGCTCGCTCTCTCGCTCGCTCTCTCGCTAGCTCGCAGGGCCTAGCTTCAGCCGCGCCCCGCGCTCCACCGCGCGGCCTGAGAGGGCAGCCCGCGGGCCTCGGCTCTCACAGCTGGCGGGTGAACGGGCAGCCCGGCCCCCTGCCCGCCGCCGCCGCCGCCGCCGCGTGGCCGCCGCGGTGTCCGCCCCGACCCGAGGGGGCGGCCTTGAGCCGGGGCCGCGGGGCCGGGACGCGCGGAGGTCGGCGGGCGGTGCGGGGTCGGTCACCCGGCGGGCACTCGCTGCCCTCGGTGCCTAACGCGTGCCGGGAAGGGAGGGACGAGCGGGACGCGTTGGGCCCCGCAGCGGCGGCGGCAGAGGACGCGGGAACCGCTGGCACCTGGCTGCCAGGTCGCAGAGCTCTCTCCACACTCTCTCACACACACACCCTTCCCGATGGGAGCCGCAGTCCGCAGGCCTGGGCTGGGGCCCGGGCTCAGCTTCCCCAGCTCTGGGATCCGCCAGACCCATTCGCACGAGTTGTGCTTGGATTGGCCAGGGTTGCAAGGCTTGGCTTCGGTTGTCAAACTGGGGTTAGGAGCTCTGGGGCTGCTCGTCCGTCATTCGCTTCAGGCTCAAAGTGTCTGGTTTGAAGTCACCTGATCCGTCGTTCCTGGGTTTTGCTGAATGTGAGCTCCTACTGTATGTGTACACGGCGCCCCTGCCCCCTCGAAGACGTAGTTGCGTTGGCAGCATGGTGTTGTGTGTTGCTCTCACTCACAGCACCCCTATTTTTAGGAGTTTAGCATTTGATCTTTCACCGTGGTGCGAATTGAACGCAGGAAGTCCTTATTGAGAGTTGTGATGGTTAAAGGCGTAAAGTTTGTTTCAAAGGCTTACGGTTAGATACATGAGGTCAAGATAAGCGTAGAGTAAACACACCGAGTATGATGTTGTTTTTGTATTTCCTTTTCCACAATCAGATAAAGGTTTTACTGGATGAAATTTTAAACATTTTGATTAAATAGTTACCACAGACACTTTATAGAAAACTTTAGACTACATTTTATCATTTATGGTAGCTCTTAGACATATGTTAGAGGTGAGGATAAATTAGAATTTTCCTACGAGAGAAAGAAAAGGAAATGAGGGTTGTTACCTGTCAACTACAAACTCTGGTTAGAACTGTTTACAATGGTAGCCCTCTGCCCTCTGTCCTTGGAAATAGTTCCAGAGAACCTTTTTTCAAACTTTAGGTGGCTGATTTGTTTTGGAATGCTTGTGTGTGTGCTTGTGTGTATGTGTGTTTGTGAAATTTGAGATGTAGTGTCAAAATACTTTATGTAAGCATAGGAAAAGCATACATTTGATTCAGTCATGGTTAAGATCATGTTTTTATGCAGTCGGGCACTGACATGTGATGAAAGTCTTGGGACTGTTGTTGCTACCTCTGGCTACTTTGTGGGTTCTTGCTTCCACACTTCGCTGAGCCATTTCTACAGATAAGAGAGAAAAGAGATCTCTGAATAGAGTCGGATGGGAAAGGGGCAACGTTATCGTTAGACCACTTCGGCTGATTGGGGTGTCCTTGGGGCAAGTTTGATCCTTGCTGTCCGGATATCTAATTTTTTCCTCCTGTTTCTTCTTTGTGACCAACTGTGTAACAAACTGCCACCAACAACAAACGACCAACAACCCACACTGCCTCGTGGGGCCCTGGCATTTATAGACATCCGAAACACTCCTCAGAATTCCAACCATCACACAATCACAGAAACTGTCTGCAGCTGGGAAATCCTAGTCAGCTGCTGTGGACAGTCTGAAAAAGCCCCATATCGCACACCTGGGATTAAAATGAAAACAGTCTTAAAGATTTTTGCGTTTCTTACAGAAAACAAAACTCCAAAATTGTCACTATCGACTGTTGATAAGTAGTGCTTGCCTAACATTTATTAACTATTCTGCTACTGCTCAGAGATACTGATCTTTCATTTGGTGGCCATGTGTGGAAGACTTTCACTTAATAGCCATTCCTATCAAATGACTTCTAAGGCAGGCCCTACACCTGCTAGTTTGCTTCTTAGTCACGCCTGCATTACAAACTAAATTGTATACTTGTGTGAACTCATGTAAAAAAGAAAACAACCCCAATGTGTGGAAAATCAAACCGGGGGTCTTCCAAAAACATTAGGGTGAGTGCTGTATGTTATGCCCATCTCCAGAGTGGATTTAGGATCCAACCCTCACTGGGAGAGTATGACCGCCCTTCTGAGTTGATGGGGTTCTAGCGTTCTTTCTGTAGGTGCTCAGTCTGTTGGGTAAAGAGCTTTTGAGATTCTGTGGAGGGGGAGAAGAAGCTACTATACAGTAAAGGGATATACAGTATAGGGAAATACTATAGCAGAGAAGATGAGACTGTAGCTGTAGGTGCGGCCCACAGAGCTGTAGAGGCTTGCAGGGGCTTTTGTTTGTTTGTTTTAAATATTTATTTTTAAAAATGTGTATGTGTGTGTGCATGTGCTCTTGTGTATGCTCTGAGTACAGGTGCTCACAAAGGCCAGAAGTGTCAGATCCCCTGGGGATGGAGTTATGGGTTATTATGAGCCATTTTATGTGGGCTTTGGGAACTGAGCATGGGGTCTCTGAAAGAGCAGTATGTTGTCTTCATTGAGCCATTTCTTCAGCCTTTCTTTTTTAGTGGGGCTTTTAACTTTATGGTAAAATTTCTGATTATTCCCTAAAATAAAATTGTCACACCTTTTCCTAGATCACACCTTTGCACAGCTGGAACTAGGCAGCTCTCTAGGGTGACTAAGGCCAGCCAGGGTGACGCTGCTGGAGTAGGGGACACTAACTGTGAGACACACAAACAGTTCTTGTTTATGTTCAGTTGGTACATAGGCTTGACTACACATGGGGGCAAAGGTCTTTCAGGTAAGCGCTCAAAAACCAGGAATGTTAGGCGCAGAAACAGAAATAGCTTTACAATGTTGATTTAAGGACTTTATAAGGAGGGTTTTCTCTGGGGAAAGTATAGAGAAACAATTTTTATTTCTTTTCCTACTCCTTAAATGCAGTGGTATTCTGATTTTTCTAGGCATTTGAGGGTTTTAGATTCCAGGTATGTTACTTCAGAGAAATCAGGCACAATGAATTCATTTCTGAAGTTTTGTTTCATCTTCTATTCTCTTTTGTCACCAAGATATGGAATCCTAACATTGGATGACAGGTACTATTTGGTACTTAACAAAGTACTTTAAAACACCCGTATTTTATTTCTTAAAGCTCTCTATTTTGGGGACGGAGTTCAGTCACTGTTCCCACTGAAGGGTGTTTCTGTTTCAGAAACTGAAGTACTGTTTCTCCAGTCACAAAAACTTCTCAGGTACTTGATCAGTTCTTACCAGGTTTAGAGTTGGTGAGGGCCCTTTAGTGGATTGCCACATATGGTTAGAGAGGACCGACTAAGGCTGCTGTGTAAGTAAGGTCAGTGGGCTGGACTTTCTCGTTGGCTCTCCGTGTGGTGCTAAAGATTGACCAGGACCTCTGCCCCCAGAGCCGAGTGATTTGTTCTAGAACTGTAGTAGTCATCCTTGAAATGAGAAGCAGACAGAGCCTGAGGTAGACAGCCCTCCTTGTTCAGGCTGTGAGGGCTGTGGGGCTCCCAGGTGCAAACTCAAATGGCTGTTCAGCAGTTTTCACTGTCTGTCTCTGTGTTTGTGTATGCACACATTAGATAGGATTTTGTAGTAAAGTATTGATTTTCATCACTCTAGGATAAATGGCTATACAATAGATGATTTTTATGGGCATATGACATTTAAGTCATGAAAGACTAATTAGTAATCTGTCACTTTTCCAGTTAGATAATACGCACTTTTGACTAACATGTTTTTCCATGTACTCATGGTTTTCTGGCCAGTACAAGTAGAATAAAAGGGATTTACTTTCTAACTTTAGTTTAATGGAGATTATTTCATAGAACTGCATCTCTGTGACTGAAACTAGTGTAATCAGTTAGTGGCTTCCCAGGTAGCTTACTGTAGACTCTAGGTACAAAGATGGCTATCTAGGAACTCTAGCTAGTCCTTTTTTGTTGTTGTTTTTGTTTTGTTTTGTTTTTGTGGCAAAATTTCCAATTGGAATGGTGGTCTTTAATTGTAGAGAGGGATAGTCATATAGAGGAGAGGAGTTACTATAAACTGTGACTGAAGCTCTCATCTGTAGTATTCATAAGCTCCATATAAGGAAGCAGATGATAGAGTATGTTTGCTACTTCTTTAAATTTTTTTTTTTTGTTTTGTTTTGTTTTTTGTTTTGTTTTTCAAGACAGGGTTTCTCTGTGTAGCCCTGGCTGTCCTGGAACTCACTCTGTAGACCAGGCTGGCCTCGAACTCAGAAATCACCTCCCTCTATCTCCCAAGTGCTGGGATTAAAGGCGTGTGCCACCACTGCCCGGCTTTTTTTTTTTTTTAAAAAACACTCCCTCCTAGTCCACCCTCTGACTTCCTCATCCTCCCACCCCACCAGACTTATAAACTCCCTGGGGCCTCCAGTCTCTTGAGGGTTAGGTGTATTTTCTCTGAATCCAGACCTGGCAGTCCTCTGCTGTATATGTGTTGGGGGCTTCATACCAGCTGGTGTATGCTGCCTGGTTGGTGGTCCAGTGTCTGAGAGATCTTGGGGATCCATGTTGAGACTGCTGGTTTTCCTACAAGGTTACCCTCCTCCTCAGCTTCTTCTAGCCTTTCCCTAATTCATTCACTGGGATTAGCAGCTTCTGTCCATTGGTTGGGTGCAAATATCTGCATCTGACTCTTTCAGCTGCTTGTTGAGTCTTTGAGAGGGCAGTCATGCTGGGTCCCTTTTTTGTGAGCGCTCCATAACCTCCGCAATAGTGTCAGGCCTTGGGGCCTCCCCTTGAGCTGGATCCCACTTTGGCCTGATTGCTGGAACTCGTTTTCCTCAGTCTCCTCTCCATTTTCCATGTTTGTTAGTTTTTAAGACTTGCTTGTGTGTGTCTTAGCTTGCTTCTATTGTATTAATACATAGATCAAAAGCAGTTAGGGGAGGAAAAGGCTTGTCTGGCTTACATGTCCTGTTCACAGTCCATCATTGAGGGAAGCCACAGCAGGAAGTCCAGCAGAGACCATGGAGGAAGACTGCCTATGGCTTAGGGCCGTGTTCTCCAGGGCTTGCTCAGCTTGGCTTTAATACCACCCAGGACCACTGTCCAGGGATGGCACCACCTCTAGTGGGCTGGGCCCTCCCACATCAGTCACTAATCAGGAAACTCCCACAGACATGCTTACAGGCAGTACGGATGTCTGTAGCTCCGCCAGGTCCCAGGATGAGCAGTGAGTGTGCCTGCCCTGGAGCACCACGTGCAGTGAGTGCTGGTCTCCGACTGTGGGGTCAGGATCGAACTCAAGCGCTTAGGTTGGCGGTAGGCACTCTTACTTGTGGCCCTTCCCAGTTTTAGTGTGGGTTTTATTAGGCTTTGAAGATTGTGAGGGTTTTAGCGAAATATATGGCATAGACCTTAATAGGCAGCAGGCTGTTTCTTTTACAAAACAAGCAGTCTAGAAATTTATAACATTCTTGAAATTCTAATTTCTAAGAATTTTAAATCTAAAAAGGCGTACAAGTATGTAAAAGCAAATGGAATCTACTGAAAAAATCCAGAGGTATTAATCATGTTAAACAAAGGAATATGGCTACTTTTGTGTAGTTAGGAGGAACAAAGATTGGCTTTTCATGCTGGGGTGGTAGACGAGGTGGTGCACATCTGTAATCCCAGCACTAGGGAGGCAGAGGCAGGTGGATCTTACTTAGAGTTTGAGGCCAGCCTGGTCTACTAATTGAGTTCCAGGACAGCCAGGGATACACAGAGAAACCTTGTCTTGGACCCCCCCCCCCCATACTCCCAAATTGGCCTTAAATGACTGAATAATTTTTGGAGAAACTTGGTTGCCCAAAATGTGGCTCAAAACCCTGGAGCTCTTGCTCTTTCCCTTGTTTTTGAGCAGATGTATTTATTTACCACAGAGATTCCTGTCGTGGACCCTACCATTGTCTTAGAAGGAATCTCTCTCTCTCTCTCTCTCTCTCTCTCTCTCTCTCTCCCTCCTCTCTCCCCTCTCTCTCTCTCCCTCTCTCTCTCTCTCTCTCCCTCCTCTCTCCCCCCCCCCTCTCTCTCTCTCTCTCTCTCTCTCTCATCTCTCTCATCTCTCTCATCTCTCCTGTGTTGAGACAAGTCTGAGGTTCTCTCTCTCTCTCTTTTTCTTTCTCTCTCTCTTTTTTTTTTGAGACAGGGTCTCTCTGTTTATTCCTGTCCATCCTGGACTCACTCTGTAGACTAGGCTAGCTTTGAATGCACAGAAATCCATTTGCCTCTGCCTCCAGAGTGCTGGAATGAAAGGGTGTGCTACCTGCCAGCTAAGGCAAAATTGACTTTTGAAATGTTTTGTTTTTTCAGATTAATTACATTTTATCTAGTTTGAAGGATAGTTTTTTTTTTGTTTTTTTAAGATTTATTTATTTGTGTGAGTACACTGTTGCTGTCTTCAGACACACCAGAAGAGGGTATAAGATTTCATTACTGATGGTTGTGAGCTACCATGTGGTTGCTGGGATTCGAACTCAGGACCTTGGGAAGAGCAGTCGGTGTTCTTAACCACTGAGCCATCTCTTCTCCAGCCCTGAAGGATAGTTATTTGTTGGGGGTGAGGGACCATTCTCTTTATAGCCAATTTCATACCAGACATTTTTTCCTGTGTTGAGACAAGTCTGAGTTTTTGAGGTACAGAGAGATAGGGCAAAATAGAATTTTGTGTCTTAAATTTCCTTATGTCTTGAGATTTGTCCTGTTAACTCCATTCTGAATTTAAGCCCATGTGTGCATGCATGATTCCCTTACTAGGTGGGTATTACAGATTTGTTATCCTTTAATTAAAGGCCACAAAGTTACTTTTTGGGCCAAGAAGGGAACTGTTATTTGTCCAAGTCAAGGAACCCTTTTTTTGGTTTTTGATTTATTCCTCCTGACTGTGTTATAAAACTTTGTTGTCATTGTGCAAGTATTAAATTTGGAAGTTCTTAGGATAGCATATTCCTGCCAAGTGGGCAGGACTAATGAAGAAAAGTCTATGCCATATAGTAAACACTTTCAAGAAAACATAGTACTCTTTATAAAAATACAGAATAATTTTAATGTTAGTCCATTGTCTAGGCCAAAGAAGAGCCTTGATGATCGAGCCCTCCACCCCCAACCCCCCAAGGTGTCTCTGTGTAGCTCTGGCTGTCCTGGAACTCACTGTGTAGACCAGGCAAGCCTAAACTCAGAAATCCGCCTGCCTCTGCCTCCCAAGTGCTGGGATTACAGGTGTGCGCCACCACCGCCTGGTGATGATCGAGCTCTTGTTGATGTCTTTGACATTTTCACTGTCCCCTTGGCATTGGGCTTCTGGTCCCTCTCAAGCTCTTCTGATGTTTTCTATGTGAGCTCCCTTTTTTAGATCCTTGACAGTTCTTACTCAGCCCCGCCACTCTATCCCAGCAGAGCATGCTGATCTTGTCAGTCCTCTGCTCCAGAATTTTTTTGTGGCTTTCCGTAGGGATAATGTCCTGTATTCTTAGCCTACAGTTTTAAAGGTAGCCTTGACTTGACCTCTTTGGGGGCAGAGAGATGTCCTTATTTCTAGGATGTCTTCATTGACAACCTGATTTTAAGTAATGACTAATGGGGAAAAGAGTGCTACCACAAGGTCCAGAAGCTTAATTTAAGTGGTTTTTAAAAAAATCCTAAAATGCATCTGGTACTCAAGTATATTGTTTAAAGAACTGGTCAGTACTTGATGGCAGTTTTTTGGAAAAAAAATTTGCATCCACACATAATATATTTTACATTTTCCCTCATCTAGTTCCATAAAATGCATAAAAGGATTTTATGCCATAGTGTTCTTTAAGTGGGAACAGCAAAAATGGTATGGCATCAGTGCTGGTTGCTATGGAAACAGGATAGAATTTAAATGGAAGATAGTATGTGAATCTTACAGGAAAAACAACTCTTTGTTTTCTGGTTTGAGTATAATGAAGAAGGAAATAAACTATTAAATACTCTCCAAAGCATTTTTAAGGTTCTCAGGGTAGCATTACTAATGGGGAAAAGTATATAGTAATTGACACTGTTAATACATCCTTTTCTGGAGTCTGAATCCTCCCTCTACCCCCATTTACATTATATTTTAGTTTTGTAGAGAAAAATGTAATGTTATAAATTCCTACTTGTATTTTTATTTTAGGAGCAAATTATGAATTAAACTGTTTTCCAGTGCCTGATTTGCTGATATTGCTTTCTCCTTCAATAAAACATTTAATTGAAGTTCAGGTCTCTTTTTTTGTCAGTGTTCCTGTCTTGAGTGTGTCAGTCTGGGAGGCAAGTGCCAGTTGTCTGCTGATCACTCTGGAGCAGTTGTTTTCAGTCCTGCTCTAGAACATGTTAATGTTTTAAAGCACTCGTTCATCTTTTCTTTATAAGTAGAATTTGTTTAGTTCTTTGTCTTTAGTGCTTCGTAGAGACTCAATACTTAAACTGACTTTGGTTATCCAAGAATATCAGCAGTCTCCAGGAAGGATAGCATATTATAGCATAGTCTGGAAACTTCTCCCTTTTTTGACCTTGTTTAAGTATTATTAGAGACTAGCTGTAGTAAGATTAAATGGGTGACATTTATATACAAAGCTTCAGTAAAATATTGTGACCTTTATTATTCCATATGTTTTTAGGACTGTGAGTTTTGGCATCTTGAAGCTAATTACAAACTCAGTTTTCAACTACCCCCTCCCCTTAGATATAAGGAATCAGAATATGCATTTTAACAAGATCCTTAGATTTGGAGTAACAGTTTGAGACTGACTGCTGTGGAAGACAAGTCATGATCTAGTTTCCTTCTCATGTAGCTTTAGAATAAGTGAATTAGATTACATGACCTATAAAGTCCTTGGCATTTAATTTTAAATGTTGAGGCTAGTTTTTAAGCACGTGTATTAGTAATTCAATGTCTGTATGAATTATCTTCTAGGGAGTATGTGTAGATTTATGTGTATTGATGCTTAAGATACTCTTAGGTCTAGAAAAATGCCCTTCTTTCCTCCCCTCTTCCCCCCCCCCCCCAGAAAAAAACCTTAACTGAAAGAGTTCTTTAAGAAATTGTGATGCCGGGCAGTGGTAGCACATGCTTTTCATCCAAGCACATGGGGGCAGGCTGATCTGAGTTTGAGGCCAGCCTGCTCTACAGAGCAAGTTCCAGCAGAGCTGTGGCTGTTATACAGAGAAACCCTGTTTCGATGAACAAAACAAACAACAAACAAGTTAGTATGAGTAGCTTAGAATTAAATAGGAGTTATTCTTTTTTAAAGTGAGCAAGAGATTTATTTGTCACCATCAGAAACCTTAAAATGATGTTTTTAGGATCCTATAATTAGTTCATGAGGACATATTTTAAATCAAAGAGTGTTAGAATTGGTGGACAGCTCCAGTTTTTATATATTTATTTTTTAAGCGCGCGCGCGCGCGCGTGTGTGTGTGTGTGTGTGTGTGTGTGTGCGCGCGCGCGTGTGCGCGCTTAAAAAATAAAGCGTCTGTCTCTCTCTGCCTGTGTGTGGTATGTTCAGGTGAGTGTAGGTGCCTGTGGAGGCACAGTGGCGTTGCCATTGGGGCCCAGTCCGCTCAGATCTTCAAGCTTTCAGCTTGTCCAGCTCCAGTTTAATCACATTGATTTGATTTTTCTGAACATTGTCATAGAAGTGAAAAATAGGATTAGAATGTTTTTGTTTTGCAAAATGATTTTTAAATTGTTTTTATTTAAATTTTAAATTTTAAGTAAAAGTATTGATTATATTAAGAAATGAAAATGAGGAATTAGGCACATCTGATTAAAAATCCACATATTTGGTGGTATATTTGATAAGTTTTGACAAATGTATAGTTTATAACCTAAAATGATATAGAATAATACCTCAAAAAGTTATTTTTAAGTCTTTTTGTATTCAACATATTCTTATCATTGTTATTATTATGTTATATATAAGTCATTATTATTATTAATTATTATTATTATTATTTAGTCAGTATGTTTATTCTCAGCTCCTGATAACTACTAATCTTTCTGTGATTGTAGTTTGGCTTAATTCAAGAATTTTATAAAATTAATTCATATAGTAATGTATGTGTGACATCTTTCACTTAGCATACAAAGTGACTGTTTAGAAGTGCCTGTGTTTTTATATATTTATACATATATATATATATATATATATATACACACACACACACACACACACATATCTGAATGTAAGTATATAACCCATTTCTTGCATTGCCAAGTAGCAGTTTGTTTTATAGATTTAACAGAATTTATTTACTTTCCAGTAAATGAACAAACATTTGGGTTATTTCCAGGTTTTGGGTATTGAGAATAAATCTGCTGTGAACATTTGTGTTTAAGTCTTTTGTTGTCGTATGTTCTTACCTGTCTAGCTACCTAGGAGTGTGGTTGCTGATAAGTATTTAGCTGTATTTAAGGTATTGCTGTTGGTCTGATGTTAATTTATATTTCTCTTAAGATCCAGTAGCATTGTGTGTTTCTTTTTGTTCTAGTTTACTTATTTATCTTTGCATTTTGTGTAGAAATGTCTAATTAAAAGTAGTTCTTATTTAAGTAAGACTTCCTGTTTATTCTGAGTATTAGAGTCTCATATTTGATTTATGAGAGATACTGATTAACAGTTTTGTCTTCTATCATTGTCTTTGGTTTTGATATTGGTAATAATTTTGGCTTCATAAAGTGAATAGTAAGGACTTGTCCTTTCTTCTCTCCTAGAAGAGACTATAGGATTGGGTTATTTTCCTAATGTTTGATATAATTAAATAGTGATGCTGTCTGTGCCTGTTGTTTTCCGTGAAGGCGTTCAGTGGATCTGATTTTAAAGATGATTCTGTTTAGTCTTTCAGACTAGTAAGCACCTTCTTTTAGTTCACCAGATGTTAGTGAACTTAATTTTTCTTAAAAAAAAATATTTTATGTGTGTGCCTGTTTTGTCTGAATGTATGCCCGTGTACCATTTGTGCCTGACATATGTGGAAACCAGAAGAAGGCGTTGGATCACCTGGAACTAGAGTTACCAAGGGTTGTGAGCCACCGTGCAAGTGCTGGGACTCTAACCTGCCTCCTGTAAGATCAGGCAGTATTCAGACCTGCAAGCCATCTCTCTACGCACTGAACTAACACTTTTAATTAGCAGGCTTAAGTTAGGTTATTAGTTCCTGTAAATGTATTGTTTTAGTTAGGATTCTTTTAGGAAGTCTGTTTCGTTGTGTGTTATATCATTTAGTCTGAAAATAAATGATGATTGGAAACATTTTGATAGGCCTTTATTTAGACGCTTATTGAATAGTGATTATGTTTTTAGTACTAATGCAGCTTCTTAAAGGAACTTTCTCAATGAGATTGGTTAAATTGATGAAGGTGTCATAAATTCTCTTTTAAAGTTATTCTAGGAATAGAATAAAACAAGCCTAGGATACCCTTTCCTTGGTAGATTATAGCAACTTAGGAGGACTTATATTATTCCAAACAATTTAGGAATATCTTAGTTATTATTAATTGGTTATTTTTCTTATTAATGTTCTAAAATGTCATATTAGATACCAGAGAACAAGTATTTTTAATGATTTCCCCCCCTTTTGCCCCACTTTTAAAGTGCTTTATTAGTGAATTTCTTTTATTGGGAGTCTAGTAATTCAGCTATTCTTTGAAACCATTTGTTACTTGTTTTTCTTGGCATTGTAGCTTAGCATAATGCATTCACTTGCTGAGAAATTCTTATTTTGTTGATATTCTCAAATAGTAATTCTCTTCTAATGTTCAGAAATATCACTGGGACACTCCTATAGCTTTAATGGCACGTGTTAATCATTTGTCTTCCCCAGTCTCTCTTACTTGGCACTAAAACTTCTTTGAGATCTTGCTTCCCAGTGTTCAAACATTTTATAGGTTGCCACTAAAGTCTGCCTGTAAACATTGCTTTGGTTCTCTGTGTGTGTGTGTTGCATTTGCTGACAGGCATGCTATCTTGTTTCCCACACCGTGGGCCAGCCTGTCAGCTCTAACGAACACTGACCTGGAGATGCACTCCTTCAGCAGGGCCGCCTTGTTCTTCACAGCTATGCTGTGCTGATATGATTGGCTAAGGCTGGAAGAGAACTTATGCTCTTTCACTTCTTGGTTTTCAAAGTTTAAAATAGCACTGTACATCTCCAGAGTGACAACTGGGTAACTTTTAAACAATTTGATATTTGACATTTACCTTTTTTTTTTTTTTAAATTGAGATGACAAAGTAAAAAAAAAATTAAAATTTGAAGAAAATTTGTACAAAGAAAGCAGCAATATATATTTGGGCTAAGTACGGCTTCAGGATTTTAAAAGTTAGTAATTTTTAATGTGTTAATAGTGTTTATGTTGAATATTGAGTTTGTAAGTCTCTAAAAACAAATACGGTAATGTTTTCATTTTCACTGTTTTGCTTAAACATATTCTTAGCTCTGTTTTTCTTATGGGACTCTTAGCTACATATGCATGTTGTGCCACACGTCTCTGAGACTTAGTTTTTTTCTTCATTCTTTTTACTCTTGCTACTTGGAGAATTTCCTTGGATGTTTTTAAGGTCATCAACTCTTCTGTGGCTTCCCACCTCCTTATGTCTAGTCAGTGAATATTTTATTTATCCTTTTATTTCTGTTGGTGATTCATATTCTCTCTCTCTCTCTCTCTCTCTCTCTCTCTCTCTCTCTCTCTCTCTCTCTCTCTGTGTGTGTGTGCGCGCGCTTTTACCTCATTTTTGAGTTGGGGGGTCTCTTACTGGACTCTGAGCTCACCAGTTCATCTAGGCTGCCTGGGATCTTGCTATTTGAAAGGACTTTTTGGCAGCAAGATGAAGGGGCTTAAAAGGGGGGAGTATAGGGGGTTAGGTGAGTGTGGCTAGGCGGCGTGGGGGAAGGTGCCCAGGCGGGCCCTTGCCTGGGCACCTCTGCCCCTGAGGGACCACACACACACACAGACATGGTATAGAATAGAGTTTATTCAGGGTAGGGGATGGGAGTTAGTGGTAGAGAGAGGTAGAGAGAGAGAAAGAGAGAGAGGGGGGGGGGGAGAGGGAGGGAGGGAGGAGGCCGGCCATGACCACGTGGAGGGGGGAAGAGCCCCAGGGGCAGAGAGGTGAGAGAGTGTGGGAGAGCAGAGAGCAAAGAGGGAGAGGAGGAGCAAGTAGCCCCTCTTATAGTGGGACAGATCTCTGGGGCCGGGCATACCTGGCTATTGCCAGGTAGGTGTGGGGTGGAGCTTAGACAAAACCCCAACACTATTGCTTCCCCAGTGCTGGGATTGCAGATGTGAGCCTGGTGGTTTTTGTGGGTGCCAGAGTTCCAGACTAATTTTTTTGATGCTTGAGTGGCAAGCAATTTGTGTTTATACTAAATTTTTTTTTTGTGTGTTAAGTATGTATGGGGTGTAGGTGCATATGTGTTTACATACATATTTAGAAACCAGGGGTTGCTGTTGGGTGTTTTCCTTAATTTTTGAGACAGGATACCTCTTTGATGATATTGTTATGCATTTTTAGAATCTGCATTTTTACGCAGTTTTTGTTGTGATAAAATGATACTTTATGATCATTCAGAATTGACAAATTAGGGTTCACCCTTGGGGTATCTATTCAGAAACCTGAGAAGAAACTTCTCATTGTTTGTACTAAATTTCCTCTGTATTATGTGTGAGCATATATGTGTGAACCCGGACCTCACTTATTTGACTAGTCCCACTGGGCAGCCAGCGCCAGGAGCTTTCTGGTTCCCACTCTTCTGGTTAGGGTTATATAGGTGTGTATCGTCTTAGGGCTTTTTACACTGATGCAATGGATTTGAAATCTGGTCCTATTCTTTTATGAAAAAAACTTAAGCTGACTGAGCTGATTCCCCAGCCCAGGGGAATCAAAACTGCATCCTACAGACCTTTTTAAGTCCTAGCTTTAGACTTTGTTTGGACATCTTAGATGGGATCTTTTTGAGGACAAGATCCTTAATTCTGACTCGGATTTTTCTTTTTTATTGGATTTGGTTTTTTCGAGACAGGGTTTCTCTATATAGCCCTGGTTGTCCTGGAACTCACTCTGTAGACCAGGCTGGCCTTGAACTCAGAAATCCACCTGCCTCTGCCTCCCAGAGTGCTGGGATTACAGGCGTGCGCCACCACCGCCTGGTGACTTGGGATTTTTCTAGTGTTTTAGTTTGAGGTTTGATGTATGAGATCTTCCCAGTCTGTCACAGCCACAACTCTAAAATAAAGCACCTGCTCTGAGATGCTGCTCTCCCTTCCAACCTGGAATAGCAGACCTTCACTGAGTCTTCCATAGCGTAGTGTTCCCGCACTGTGAGGTTTGTTGCCCTTGCCCCAGGGCTGCTGGCTGCTCTTCCCCCACCCCCCACCCCCCAGCATCACAGTTCCTGCTGTGTCAGTATTTGTGAACTTCGCCTGTTAACTTAGTTCTTCACACTGTAGTTAGGAAATGGCTCCCTCCCAAGGGATTGGAAATGAACATAGTGCTCCCTTTATGATTTCCTTTTCAGGGGTTATGGTTGTATGCTACAGGCTGGCCAGGGTTTGGAAAAAATGCCTTATATGTTTTGTTTGTAGCAGAGTGCCTGTCTTATGATCTCCTGTCTCCAATTTCTCATGTGCCGGATTACTTATATTTTTAAAAAGCCAAGCAAAAGAAAACAAATCAAAAGCAGAACTGGGACTGGTTCGTACTACTTTAACTGCTTTTTTCCCCTCAGCTAACTTTGTGCTGCTTTACAAATCATTGTTAGGGGTTGGAGAGAAGTTCATCAATTAAAATGCTCAGGTTCCCAGTACCTATTCCACGGGTCCCAGAAACACTCATACTGCAGGCATGAGTACTTATGGGCACATACCTACATACTGCTAACGCACAGAAGAAACACACACACACACACACACACACACACACACACACACACAAGATCTTAAAAACAAGTTTTAATTCTTAAGAGTGTTTATTTTAAGCTGTCTAATTTATCAGTTATGGCTAAAACTTGGTTCATTTTCCAGTCTTAAGATACTCAGGTTTAATTTTTCACTACTAGAAATAACAGTGGGAAACAAACTTGTACATGTTTGTCACCACTCTTGTTTATTCCCTTATGACAGGTTCCTAGAAATAGGGGTCCCAAGGTATAGTTGCTTCAAGGCTTTAAAAATCACGTGGTACAGTGAGCTTGTGTATACTTAGGTATATTTGAGCATAGACCGTGTAAATGTTAAGGTCCTAGGACCAGTCTTTAAAGTACTTGTTTTTGTCAGATAACTATTTTTTTTAAATGAACTAAGTAGAGTTAATCAACCTTCCTTTTATAAAAGTTTTAAGTTTGTGTTTACAATTTGAATATTCCAAAAGATACTTTTACTGTCTCTGAAAGGAAATTACTCTTTGTTCTTTTTCTGTAAGTTTAGGTTTGGGTTGGTGTAATATGGCTAGAATTAGAGGTGTATGCAGATTGGAAGCATCTTTATTGTCTTATTAAATTTATAGTTAGGTGATAGAGCTAGATCCATCTCTGAACTGATTAAATTTTGCTATTGGAATCCACAATGAATATATGCATTTAGTAGACTTAAGATAAAGTATGATTAAATAGAAAAAAGATAAGTATTCTTTAAAAGTAGATTTTATTTCTTAGAGCAATTTTCAGTTCAAGCAAGAATAAGCAGAAAGTCCAGTTCCCAAGTGTCTCTCCTCATCACCGATGCCCTGTACAGTTCCCAAGTGTCCCTCCTCATCACCGCTGCCCTGCATTAGAGCAGTTCATTTATAACGCTAGTCTTTGATGTGCTATCCAAAATGGGTACTTCACAGTGAAAGTCACTCTTAGAGCTGTATATTTTGTTTTTCTAAATTTAGTTAATTGTGTAAGGAGTGGTATTCACAACACTGCCCCAAACATTTTATTTCTCTTCTCTGCCTATTTCTTTACGTGCTCTGAATCTCTGGCAACCATAGGCTTTTTTTTTTTTTTAAAGTAAGACAGGTCCGTGTGTGTGTGTGTGTGTGTGTGTGTGTGTGTGTGTGTGTTAGTTGCCCCTTGGAGGTTGGATTGGTTTGGGGAGGAGAGCAAGTGTATTGATGAAGGCCAATATAACATAAATATATGAGATACAAGGTAGTTAGAGGGGTCAGTGTGATTAAAGGATAGGGAAGGGGGGAGACATGTGTTAAGGATGGCCCTGATTTGTGCCTTAGCAACGAGTGTGTGGTGATGTTAGTCTATAGTTACATGAGTGAAAGTCACAATAGTATTTGGCATTTCAAAGTATAAAAGTTCCTATTGAACTTTTAAAAACTTATTTTTACTTTAGTAGCAAACACCCATAGTGCTTGCTGTGTGCTACACTATTTAATACTGATGGTGACCATTAGCTGGGCAGTTATTACTGTTTACAGGTCAGAACAGGCTCAGAGAGGTTCTGGGAATTTTATCTTCTTCTGGTGTTAACCACTGATTAATCTTGGAAAGTTTTAATCGTACAATTTGCATACTGTTTTATCACTTATCTGGTTTGGTCTTTCCTAATGATTTCTCAACTTGGGGTTTTTAACTGTGTGTACCTGTCCTGCAAAACCAACTTTTGTGAATTCAGATATTGTGATAGGTTGCAGCCAAATGTTATTGAAAAAGGAAATGAAAATGCCCTCTCTAATTAAATGGTGATTGCTTTTACTTTCAAAAATTCTCCTTCAGACTTGCTTGCTCTCTGTAATCTATTATCACTCAAAGCACATTTTGAAATACTGTTGTTCATTTGGCTGTGCACCGTTAAAGGTGCCTTGTGATGTGGCAGGAGAGGCAAATCAGGTGGGCAAAGTTAGGTGTTGTCTCTCACCTGTTAAAACCCTTACTGTGGGTAGACGTGCTGCTTTGTGGATAGTGTTTATGTGGATAATGATTGTTTCATTGCTGACTAATGTCATAACTAAGTAGATTGACCCTTCTCGTGGGAGAATAGAGTTCTTGCATGGGACGCAGTAGCTATCAGAGGTCTTCTTGGAGTGGAGATGACACTTAGTGGACAGGTTCAAGGGAGTGTGGCTTACCATTTTTGATGTAGAAACATTGATAAAGTCCCCAGTATTAACTTAATTGCTCCGTGGGACCAGGAGATTGGTAGGAGAAACTGAACAAGGTACGTATCAACAGTTATTAGACACTTAAGATTTTTTTAAAGAATAGAAAACTAAACCTTGGGCAGTGTCTGTTTACATTTTCCGTAGTTATTTTGCCATTATTTTTCAATAAAGTTCTTTCTGCAAAAGTTACCTCATTGTCCTGTGTGGTGGTGAACAGAGAAACGGTCTGGTTGTTTATAGAAGAAGCTACATATTCTTAAAGTTGTACCCGTGGTGTTTGAGAAAAAGCCCTGGTGGACACTGGCTGGTGAATCGCCATTTTTCTCCACAACAGAAACTTGTAGAGTCTGTTGTGGAGAACACTTGCCTGTGTACCTTACTTTGGCAAGGGAGCTGTAAGTCTTACTTGAAAAATTTGGGAGTTGTTAACTTTATTGGGTCATATTTGGACACCCTTAGAAAACCCTAATTTTACTTTGTAAATTCCAGAATGAAAATCAATATATTCTGATTTAATCTTTGTGCTGTGGAATAATTTTCTAGGTGATGAATACAAGGACAGTTGGTCTCTATCTGGTGAAGTTGATTTTGTCTGTGTATATGCCTAGATGTTCCTGAAGTACCAGAAGTTGTTTGTGGAGTGCTGGAGAACAGCTCTGGCTCACAGCTGCTCAATTTGCTTGACTGAAATAAAGGACCCAGTGCAGTTGTTTCTCTATGTATATAGTGTTTGTCCTCTTATAGAAGGATTGAAAATCCAAGGAACTTGAATATCCCTTTTTTATAACTATTCTCAAATGTTCTTTAGAGAGGGAATATTTCAAATTTTGCTTTAGGTGTGGTCCTTAAGGAGAAGTTAGTAATGTAGGGACGAAAGTAACCTGTTTCTTTTTTCTTTTTATATTCTAGGTGAGGATTATGAAGATGATGACCTAGTAAACTCAGATGAGGTTATGAAGAAACCATGCCCAGTACAGATTGTTCTTGCCCATGAAGATGACCATAACTTTGAGCTTGATGAAGAGGCTTTGGAGCAGATATTGCTGCAGGAGCACATACGGGATCTTAACATAGTCGTGGTATCTGTGGCAGGAGCTTTTCGTAAAGGGAAATCATTTCTCCTGGACTTCATGCTTAGATATATGTATAACAAGGTGAATAGTGTCTTCTAATTGACTCCAACTGAGACAAAAATTGCCAAACAACTTAAAAAGACAGAGGCACAATTTTAATTTTATATTTTATATAATTTTATATTTTTAATTTTTAGCTGATTATACCTTGAAAGATCACTGAGATACATATACCGGTCACAGTTTTTTTACAGTTCAGTTTTTTTAGACTGGCTTCCATGTTGTCTGAGCCTTATCCCTTCCTGTAGGTTAAAGATACTATAGTTTTTTTGTTTATCTTTGAAAGAATATGCTGCGCTGTTTCTTGAGTCTTGCCCTGTTTGTGGCTGGCCTTTTCTTAAGAGGCCCTCCTATACTGTGAGGCTGTTATATGCCCTTCTCTACTTTCACGGTTCAGGTGTATTAATTATTTAGTGATGTGTTTTAGTTATTTTTTTTTCTAGCTTGTTTAGTCTATTAGGAAAGTCCTTTTCTTGATTACTTAACTCTAGCTTCTTCCAAACATGTTTGACTACGCATGCTTTGCCTGTTTTGATAGGTGTATGTCGCTTTCTCTACATATTCTTACTTTTAGATGGTATGAGAAGTTTTATTTATTTATTTTTCCCTACGGAAAAGTGGAGGGAAGTGATTCATTTTAATTAGAGTACTTTTTTAATAGTTAAAAGTCGATCAGAGGAAACGGGAATTTGACAGGGACCAAGAGGAAGGTATTAGGAAATTTTAAAGTGGGACATTAAGGTGGAATTGCTTTACAGGGATCTTTGACATTCAGAAGGTACATGAAGACACTAAAGTAACATTTAGCTGAATTATGTAATTATCTAAACACCTGTCTGACTCCTTTCTTTTATAGTATATCTGTCTTGAAATAAGAAAGAAGGTAAACATTCTCATTGGTTCTTCCAGGAAGCACTGCAGAAAATTCTTTTAATAGAACTCTCCTCAGGCATTTCTTAAATGTACCTTAGTATTAAGAATGTAGTTCATATTAGTGAACAATATTTTATGGGTTTAGACAATTAAAGCTTGTTATTTTAAAATTTTCCACTTAAAACTTATTTCTGAAATACTGAAATGTGTGAATAGTGCCATATTACTTTTCTTTTTAAATCTGTGCACTTCGGGACAATAATGATCCTCTGTATTTTGAGGCTCTCTAATTTCTTAACTTTTTAAATAATATACCATTGTGAGCTGTGAGCTGCAAATACCTTTGATTCTAAATAGGTCAAAGGTAGAGTGTTGGGAGGGGAAGGAAACTTCCCTTGTCTAGATCACTTGTCTAGGAATAATAGGTAAGTTTCTCCTCAAGTGACCCTTTACCTCCACTGGTCAGTGACTGTCCAGAGGGGAGAACTCTCTCACTCAGTGTTAAGAATCTCAGGACTAAACAAACGCTCCCTCTGCTGTAGGAGGTCCTGCACTCACAGAATGGCTGAGTAAAGTTATATACTTTTAAGTTGAGATATCCTTACCTGCCAATCAGACTATTTCTATATGTAATAGAATGCCTTATTTTGTTAATTAGAAATTGCATTAGACAGTGTCCGACTTTTGATTTTGTTGATAACATACTGATTTCCTGGTGGGTCATACTTTTCCTATGAGATATAGGTAAAGGAGAAATGACAGTCACTTCATGTGAGTTATAGAAGGGAAATTAAATCGTGCAACCAGAGAAAGAATTTGGTGGTAATGAGAAATGATTGATTTTCTTTCAAAGTATGTGCATACTCTCAAGAGTTCTGTAGAATACTAAGTTGTTTCTACTGATAGTTCAGATACATATATTTTTCCTTAAAACAAGTATAATTTACAAACTGAAAGATACATAAATCTTTGTATTGCTTGATGAAACTTTATACATATATGTATGCCTTCTTGATCACCATCAAAATAACTGCTGTTGTGAGCCTCCTTCCTGGGTTGTGAGCCTCCTTCCTGGGTTGTGAGCTCTAGTGAGTGAAGCTATGCTATAGAGAAGTATTGCCTTATTTCAGTAATTTTGTAATGCTCGGGTTTACTGATGCTTCTGCACGCAGCAATATAACTCTTCCTTGTTTTACTACATGATTAAAATGTATTTACTTAATAATCTGTTGATGGATATTTGATTTGTCTTGACTAATAAATTTTAGTGTGATGCTTGTATGAATCACATTCTTTGAAAATGAAGTAGGTTATCTTAGAGTTGGTAGGAATTGTTAGAGCAATGCTCATTAAGTTTCAGTTCTAGGAGTCAGTTTTAAAGGGAAAATGATTTAGAATTAAATTACATACTATGTGGACAACTTAATACAATACTTAGAATCCTGATACTAGGTAATACTAATGACAGTATACATGCGATTCTTAAGTCTATATACAGTTGTTTCTAACTTATCTCATTTGTAATCTTTTCTCTTGAAACTTTTTATGATAAAAATTTAAGCATATTAAAAGTAGTAATATGTGCCCATTGTTTTAATTTTTTGTGGTCATGAGTTCTGTTGGTTGTCTTTCCTCTATAATCTGACTATCCCATACCTTACTTGGTGTTTAGAAGTAAACTCTGACATAGGAATTAATTGCACCAGTAACTATTGCAGGGTCATTTTCCTATATAGCCCTCCCTAGCAGTGTTTTCTAAGGTTTTACAGTATCTTCTAGTTGATCCATTTTTCAGTTGCTTCAAATGTTTTGTTCCAGTTGAGGCACACATTGTGAAAGCCTGTGTTTAACGTCTTCTTAACCCTCCATCTTTCTGTTTTCTGGCAGTTTATTTGTTGGTTCTGCAGTTTCTTGCTCTGGACTTACTAGCTTTACTGTAGTGGTGTACTTGATGTTTCTTTGTCCTGTGAATTTTCTGTAAATTGTTAATTAATTGAGTCTAGACACTAGATCAGTCTCAGGTTTTACTTCAGTTGTTTATTTTTCTTTTGCCAGAGATACTTTCTAGATGATTTTTTGTTGTTGTTGGAGGCAGGGTTTCTCCATAGAGCCCTGGCTGTCCTGGAACTCATTTGTAGGCCAGGCTGGCCCACTCTCAGAGATCTGCTTGCCTCTGAGTCCCAAGTGTTGTGGTTAAAGGCATGCACCACCATGCCTTTTAATAACACTTTTTTTTGAGTCTTTCCTAAATTCTGGGTACTCTTGATTATTTTTTGCTCTTCATAGATTTTTGCTATTTTACTCATTATAAGTTAAACATAGCTTTACTATGACAGGTTGCCTAAAATTTAATTTTCATTATTTTTGCTAATGTGAGAAGCAAATACAGCTTGATCTGAATTTTCAGAATTTTGAATCAGTGAAGAAAATAAAAAAAATTAGTTTTTCTTCTTTTTCTCCCAAATACAAACTAAGACTAGATGCTGTTGTTTAGTGGCTTCTGGACTATTCCCTTCCTTCTCTGAGACTTTGATTTTGGAACTAGAAATTTTCAGTCTTTATGTTTTCATGTGTAGAGCCTATTAATCAGTGTGAATGATTTAGGTAGAACATTTTTGTTATATATTGTTGAATCTATAGATGTTAGGAATTGATGAGATGGAGAAGTTTGCAGACATTGATGTCCTTCGTGCACTGCTTCAAGGGCCTTTTTTGATTGGAAAATTAGAATTTTTGGAACATGTTCTTGTGTTGTAGCATTTCAAATACTTTTTCATTTTTTGCCCTTAAGCTTCAGAATATATGTACTGCATTTTTGGGTATTATAAAAAATTATGTTACCCTTGTCATGTAGTATTTTAGTTTTGGATGTCTGACAGTCAGGTGTGAAATACCAGATTATTGGAATTTAAGAGATAGAGGATTTTAATGTGAGATTTTTCTCCAGCTAGAGAGCATTTGTCTAATGCTCTCAATTGTGGGCTGCGTGCTTTCCTCTCTCTCTTCCATTTCCTGGGTTTCCTTAAAACTCCAGTTTTTGTTGTAGAGAACTTCACTGCTTTCTTTGTGGTCCAGAATCTTTTTAATTTCACATAGTTCCATTGTCTGTCCTTAGTATTATTTACCATTGTTAGAATTTTTATGATGATTATTTTGTATCTGATTATATTTAAGTTTTGCTACTATTCTGTTAATCCATGGGCAGAGTTTTCCTATCTCTTAATGCCTTTTTAATTTTGTTCAGTGGTGTTTAAAAGGAGAAGTATTTTACTGCTTTGGTTAGATTTGTTCTTAAGTCTTTTATTTTTTTAAAATTATTGTCTTCCTGGTTTTTTCTTAGCACACTTGTCATTGTATGGAAAAGCTGCCGAGTTCCAAGTTGATTTTGTGTCAGGCTACATTGCTGAAGGCTTCCATCAGTACTGATAGTTCTCTGGGGGAGTCTTCAGGCTCTTGTATGTGTAAGATCAGAGTGGTTGCCTCTTGCTTTTTCCTGTGTCCCTTTCCGTTACTTAGTTAAGGGCGCAGTGAGGAAGAGTGGAACCCAGGATGCACACTTGTCTGGATTTGATTTTAGAAGAAAGGCTTTGGTTTTTTTCAGTTTAATATAATATTGGCTATATGTTTATGTGATCATAATTACACTGGAGTTTTTCTATTTCTGGCTTCTTTGAGCCTCTTATCGGGATGTGGGGCTTTGTCAAAGCCTTCTGAAATGATGCTGGTGACAACTGGCTCTGACCTCCACTAATTGTTTTTCCTTTTGTTTAAGTTTTTCAGATAGGGTCTTGATTTATAGCCTAGCTTAGTCTTGAAGGTATATGGCTTCCCTACTCAGCCTCCTCAGTGCTAGGATTACAGTGCTGATCCCTCAGTGCTGATTCCCCTCCACTCCTTATCCTAGACAAGGTACAGGGGCTGAAAGTGGCTAAGTGTGTCTTTGCAACTCTCCATAAATCTCTGTCGGGCTAGTTTGAACAGCAGGATAGGCCTCTGTTGCAAGGCCTCTTCTGGGTGTATATAATTGAAAATAGTCATTTTATTCAAGTGAGTTTTAAAATGGCTGTTTCCTTCTAGCTTTGGAGTTCTGTGAGGAATGCCTACAAGTACTGTGGGCCTCTAGGTGTCCTGTTTACCTCCTTCTGGCAGTTTGAAATTGTATAATTGTATTTGTGCACTACTGCCAGTTAGCCAGCTAGTGCTGCTCCTCACTTTGTGCACTTCTTGGCCTCTCAGGGTTTGTTTTTTGTTTTGTTTTGCTTTGTTTTGTTTTGTTCAAGGAAAGAAAGTCATAATTTTGAATTTGCTAACCTTTTTCCTTTTCAGAACCTGGAAAGACTTAAGCTTTTACAAATGAGGCTGAAACTAGTGGAAGGTGCAAGTTAGCAGCCTTTGGGCATTTTTGTTTTTTAAAGTGATATCCACAGTATAAGATTCAGCGTATTAACCATTTTCGAGTGTACAGTCCAGTGGTATTAAGTTCAATTACATTGTTTCTAGCAGATTCTAGTTAGGAAGCTTTCATTCATAATTTTCTTTTGTCTTTCTGGTTTGAAGCTTAGACATTTTCGGATCCTAAGCATGTCCCAGGCTCTGGAAGCCAGCTTGCTGCTTTGTTTTCTTGACCCCTCTGTGCACACCTTTTAGGAGTAGAGACCGTGCAGTGTCTGTCTTTTTTCTATCTGGTTTATTTGTCTTACCAAGTACTTCACGGTCAAGAATACTATTCCAAGATGAGCTTTTGGCTCAGTGGTTAAGAGTACTGACTGCTCTTCCAAAGGTCCTGAGTTCAAATCCCAGCAACCACATGGTGGCTCACAGCCATCTATAATGAGCTCTGTCTGAAGACAGCTGCAGTGTACTTAGAGATAATAATAAATAAATCTTTGGGCCAGAGTGAGCAGGACTGGAGTGAGCAGAGGTCCTAAATTCAGTTTCCAGCAACCACCTGATAGCTCACAACCATTTGTACAGCTACAGTGTACTCATATACATAAAAATAAACAAATCTTAAAAAAAAAAAAGAAAAGAACAGAGTGACTTAAGTTCTATTTAGAATGTAGTCAAGTTGTTAGAATTGTCTGGTGTGTCTGAGTTTGTGATCTGGGTCATTCATAATTTCTATTTAACCCCTGATTAGAGGAGTTAGACATGGGACAGTTTGGGTGCATGGGTAATAAGTAATTTTAACTGTTTGGAATGTTTATAATTTGTTCCAGAACTTTATGCTCTCACGTAGGCACTGGAAAATACTAAACTGCAGTCGGTGGTTAAAGTGTCAGAAAACTACTTGTTCTATCTGCTAATTTGGGTTTTTATATAGATTGAGATTGGGAATGCCTTGAAATGAGGGAGTATTTCCTTCTTTAATTTGGGGGCTTAATTCCACGTGGTCCTTTGATCTCTTTACTGCTGTGATGAGTTACAGCTTTTAGATTCGTCTGGCCTCACCATTATGAAGGGGCAATCTGGCTGGTAAGGGTGCTGGAACGGTTACCTAGCGTTATGCTTGGCTGTGAGGGACAGTTCCTTTTCGTAGAAGTATGGGCTTCATACTTCAGAGGTAGATCCGCGATATTGCTCATATCAGACATTGCTGATAATTGTGTTATGTAGGTGAGTCTTCGGGCAAGAGCAGCATTTATCGTTTGGCATCACTTTGAAAGTGTAGATTGCCTTTAAAGATCTTGTGCTTTCTACTATGAGGAACATTGGGTTTCTACTATGAGGAACATGGGTTTTGAGACATTTTTGTCTTTACAGTGGCAAATGGTACCAGATTAGTGCTTTTTGAATTCTTAAGTTTGCTTTTAATAAATTCTGGGAGGAAATAGGGTCTGTTAGAAGCAAGACAGTTTCTAGAACCAACTAGAATGCTCCTTGAGGGCAAGAATGTTTTTGTTCATTTAGAGAACTCTAGATTTTTAACAGTGTTCAGAATTTGGTAGAAGGTCACTAACTAATTTGTTATTATTTGGAAAATTATTTTTTCAAAGCCTTCTGTGTTCATTCACTAGAGGATAATAGGTTTTATTTTGTTTGAGAATTTGGTTATCTAGAATTCTTTATATTTTTTAACTAGACATAGAGTGAACTGAGATTATACATAGTGATAAATTTCTGTGAGACACCAATTCTTTTTAGTTTCTTTGAACATGGGCGTTTATGAGCATGTTATAGGTCTATGACTTTTGTCATGCTTTAATTTTTTTTTTTACTGTTCTTATTTCTAGGACTAGAGCAATCATATTTCTTTTATGCCTGACACCTATATATTCTAAAGAAAGCATATTGAATTTTATAAGTAAAATTTTTATTCATTTAATACCCATTTAATTCTAATTCATTTAATGCTTCCTTAAAAGCCATGCAGAATGAAGAGAATGAAGTAAAACTTCAGTTTTCATGAACTTACATTCTCAATACGAGACAGAGAAGCAAGGTAACATTGGGTAAAAACAGCTCTGAGAACAGATTCTTATTCATGTAGGTTAAACTGGAAAAAAAGAACTTTTGCAGTAGCAGAATTTTTCACATTGTGGGGGAATGAATAATAGTTTCTTACATGTAACATTTCATCCCTCCGGTGCCAAGAGTTTTTCAGTCTAGGCAAAAGCTAAACAATGTATAATGTAGGGTTGATTTGATCCTTCAGGCATGTTAGAAACAGGACGGTGTCTGTTTGCCTGTGGTGGGATCTCTATGGAATATTGGGAACAGAGATTGGAAAGGTAAAAGATGTACTGTTGTGACCAACAGGTCTCCAGATGGCCTCACAGGTTGTGTGGAAGCCATAGGTAGCATTTGACAAGATAGAGAGGCTTCTTGTGTAAAGTAGGTGCCATGGAAAAGTGGGGCTAGACCACTTGTTCTTGTCTAGGGTATCACTGATTTTCTAACACTATGAAGGGTACTTTGTGAAACACATGTAGAAAACACTGAATGGAGTTGTATGGTGTGATTTTCTTGTAACCAGCAGAAATGAAGGCTTAATAGGTCAAAGTGTTGACAACCAAGGACAGTAAGTGAGTGCAAGAGAATGTTGTAATGCACAGCATTGTAGTCTCTTGGCAGCGGAGTTCTGTGGTTAGGAATAGATGAGTCAAGGTCAGGGCTGTATTTTCACAGTAAATGATGTCTGAGTCTGGCTCTGTTCTGTCTTTCTACCTTGTGTGTGTTCTTGTGTGTGTCAGTCACATCATCCCTACTGCTTGTCTTAAATATCTCTCTGCCCCTAATTTGGGTTTTGAAATTTGTTTTGGATTAGATTCAAGTTTATTAGAAATTTCTGAAACAAAGAAAAGTTTTCTTTTGAGATGGTTTAAATAGAGGATATGTAGACTTTATAAAGTGTAGGCATCTTGGTGTATGGCAGTTGTCGTTGACATCACATATTTAGTATTCTAGACAAATTACATTGTGGCATTTAACTGTATTCATAAATATTTATGGTGGTGGGCATTGAATGTAAACCTTATGTGTATAGGCGAGTGCTCTCCCACTGGACTATACCCCAGCTCCATACTATATAATTATAGTAGTTGCAGCTCTGGGACTTGAGGTAAAAGATAGACCCTGCCCTTCTTTTCTTGGTGATGAGGACCAAACCCAGGGCTTTGGGCTTGTTAAATAGGCCCAACCCCCAAAGATTTTATTACAGAAAAATCTCAAACATACTTCAAAATAAAGAGAATAGTATTATGAACTGCCATGTGCCTGTAGATGTGTGGTCTTGTTTTATCTATTTCTTTGGTATGTGTTTCATGGACTGTTTTAAAGCAGTTTCCAGGAAGATACATCATTTTCATTGTAACTATTTAGACATTTAGTAGCTAAAGGCTCAGTTCTATTTCTTTTGCACAAAAAAGTGTAGTTTTGTGTGCTTTTTCTGTTTTTTTGTTTTCTTTTTTAAATTTTACTTTGTTTTTATTTGCTTGCTTGTTTTCTAGAGAGGGAGAAGCTGTGGAGTTTGATGGGTGGGGTGGCGAAGCAGCTCTGGGAGAGAAACTCTGATCAGAATATAGTGTATGAAAATATATTTTAAATAAAAAATGTTTATATCCATTTAACATTATCTCTTAGGGAGTACGGTTTGAGTACAGATATCTGTTTGTTTCATAAAAAGCCATCCCCCCCACCCCACCCCTTAATGCAGTTTGCTTGAATCAGGTTACAAACAAGTTCTAGTTGTTCTTTAAATTGACAGTCCCAGCAGTGTGAAGTGTTTTTGAATATACTATTCTAGGAGAGGGCTACTGTTTTCACAGTCATGCTGTTTGCAACTTGGTTTTACTGTTCTGTAAAACAAGATATTAAAATAGTTAGTTCCCATATTCTGTGATCTTTAAACATAGAAAAGCTTGCCCAAAGAGGAAGAGTGGGTGTGCATAATCCCATTTACCTAGATGTCTCGAGTAAGTGGAAGCTGGGATCTGACAAAGGCTGATTTGAGGAGACTGCTCCTCTAGCACTCCGCGCAGGACTTGAACTGTTGTCAGGACTGTTTGCATAATGCTAGACTAGGTGTTGTCTCTCTTTGGGTATTGGCTTCTCCTTTACAAGATATGGAGTAGGTGAGTTAAAGTTTTTATATAGTTCCTAATTTTGGTGTGTTTGTTTTACATTTCTCTTTAATTTTAACAGGATTCTCAAAGCTGGATTGGTGGAAACAATGAACCATTGACTGGCTTTACGTGGCGAGGTGGCTGTGAAAGAGAAACGACAGGCATCCAAGTTTGGAATGAAGTGTTTGTGATTGACAGACCTAATGGGACAAAAGTAAAAGTCTACTTACACTTTGCTATTTTCTTCTGTATTTTTTCTTGAGCAATTTTCTGGTGTTAAAATTTAAAAGAACACAAAACTATTAATGTCAGTAAATTTAATGGCTAGTATATTAAAATGTACAGTGGTACATAAATATTTTTCTTGATTTAATTACTGCTTTGAATGGTATCATTTAATGTATGATTTTTGTAGGCATTTTTGGTGATTCTTTTACTAAGTATTTTAAACTTGACAAATCCCTAGGTGGCTGTGCTGCTGATGGATACCCAGGGTGCTTTTGACAGCCAGTCAACCATTAAAGACTGTGCCACGGTGTTTGCTCTGAGTACTATGACGAGTTCTGTCCAGGTGAGCCTGTGCATTGTGTCAGTTCATAAAATCCTACCTTTGTGCAACCTCAGGAAAACACTTTTGATTGAAGGAAAATGGGTTAGATGTTAGAGAGAGCTAGTTGTATTTCTTACTACTTATGTAATAAGCTGTAAAATTATATTCTTTGAATTAGATATAAAGGATGAAGTTACACCAAGCCACCTTTGCTTTAATCACACACAGAACAGGATTTTCATTAGTTCTTGAAGGAATTCTTTCAGTGTTTTGACCACATTTTTCCCTCAACCCTGTCCAGACCCACCCCTTTCCTACCACCTAGATTTGGGGTCTCACTTCTTCTTTTTCTCTGATAACTTTTTTTCTTTTTTTTAAAAAAATAAATAAATTTTAACAGATGCTTTTTACAGATGTTAATAGAGTTGAGCATTGTCTGCAAGATTCTCTTACAATTCAAAGTCTTTTCATATATTAAAAACTCAATTTAATCAGTATACTTGCTGTGTTAATATGAAAACCTTACAACAAAATGCAGCATCGGTGTGTGTGAAGTCAGTTTCTACACACGTATGGCTGCTACCTGTATGTCTGGCATCTTCAGAAAACTGAAGAATATAAATGAACAGTAAAAGATGACTTAAGGTACCTAACATGTTTATGATTACAAATCTTGCAAAAAACAAGAGAGCGGTTAAGTGGAGGATTCACATTTTTTCATACAATATATTTTGATCATATTTTCTACCTCCCTCCGTACGCACTCTGTCTTCATTTTAAAAATACCAACAAACTATTAAGTCCAATTTGTGCTGCTGGTGTGCATGTGGTGAGTATATGCACATTCAGGCAAACATTCATACAAATTAAATAGAAATTAAGAAATCTTTAGAGGAAAGTTATTAAATAATGTTGATAATTAAAATCAATCACTGGACTGCTTAACCAAAATCAAAACAAAAATACCAAATAATTAAACAGCAACCTAGTTTTCTATTTGGTTTCTTTGGTAGTTCTTGATTATTTGAACTGAAAATAAGAATTAGTTAATTACTTAATTATGTCAGTTGACATAGCCATTTTGTATTCCTTTCCTTTTTTGGGATCACTTGTATGGATTTCTCCCTGGCTCAAAAATTAATGCTAGGAGGATGGTCTCCTCGATCCTGCTGGTGATAGATAATACATGAGAAAGGATATTTGAACATTCTAATTCAGTAGAAACTGTATCAGTGGTCGTTAAGTAATCCTTCAGAATGTCTTGTGACTTTGTGATGATTTCTAATTATGTCAGAAACACAAGCCGTCTCATTTAGCACCCTATCTTCTTCTTCCATAACTTGAAGCACCTGACTGGAAGAAGTCTGGATATTAGGTGTGCAAAGAGGAGTTCTTGTCAGCTTACTTTCTGTTCCCGGCCAAGGATACCTGTCACTACTCACTCAGAGATGCTCCTGGCAAAATAGCATGACTGTAGATCCTGAGAGGCAGCAGAGGCCTCCTTTACTGTTTTTCACATTTTAGCTCTTCTGGTTAGCTGATGCTACAGTTTGAGGCTTGCCTCTCAGATTACAATAACGGAGCTCTATCCTAAACTTTGTTTGCTGCTATTCTTTTGCTTATATAACTACTTGATGGTAGGAGATTTGGTTTTGGACCACTTATACCACGCAGACACTTTCTTATCTATAAACTGTGGATTTTACTTATCCTGCCTATCTCAAATGTAGTTGTGTATTGTGAAAGATGAAATCTAAGTGAGATAATGCTTATAATATTAATATATAATTAATGTATAGTTTATAGACTTGCTTTGTGAGGATTGGTAATAAGGATTGACATGTAGTGTCATGGATGCAGCTGTGTGCCACTGAGCTGCAGTCCCAGCCTCAGAAGGACTTTGTACAGGGCGTTTTCTTCCTTGAGTTGTGGTTTCCCTGCAGGGCAGTGCACTTGTGTTGAGGTTGAGGTAGGCGGATGAGTTCCATGGCCAGCGCTAGTTAGAGGCCGGGCACATAAGGCTGTATAGCAAGAGGTGACATAGCTTTTCTTCTGGGCTGGGAGACAGATGACACATTCTTGATACTTTCAGTAGACTCTTAGGACTTACTGAGTCCAAGGCAGTGTGCTGGGATCCAGTGATTTAAAAGACCATCTCTCTTTACCTGTGTTCTAAAAGTTTAGGCCCACACAGATAAGAATAGATTTGTTATGCTGTTGGCCTTTTATATTTTAGGTACCTTGTTTGCCATTAATCAGTGACTAAGCATCCCCTTTTGGTGTTTATACTCATAAATAAACTCTCGAGTTTATTTTGATTATCACCCGGTTGTTCTGTCATAGAGGTTGTGTCTGTAGGTGTCACTGTAGCTCCTTCTTTTCGAATGCTCTGTCATGGAAGGACTAGACCTGACAAACCCTAAGAACAGAGAACAACCATTATCAGTTCTGCTCTGTGTTTGGGAAAGCCTTCAGAACATCCTAAAAAGGGTGATAGTGCCACCTACTGCTACGTTACTAGTTTCTATGGCCTGGTAAACACCTCATGCTGCTTAGGCTCATCACCTCAAGCAAAAAGACCAGGCGTGCGTGACAATGCGTGCCAGTCATTGCAATGCTCTGAAATCTTAGCACATGGGAGGCAGAGGCAGAAGCAGGAGAATTGTTAATGTTTGAGGCCAGTCTGGACTAAGTAGGGAAATCATTTCTAAAAATCTAGAACAAAACCAAACAACCAAAAAGCCCAGACCCTACTGAATGAACATATATCCTGTCCCAAGAAGAAACTTATTTTTCTGAACCTTGCTCCTTACATTCTTCACCTTACACAAGGAGTGAGACAGCCTTTGCTTCTCCCTGGCCTGGCGCTCACTGTGTCGTCTAGGGCGGCCTTGACTCCATCCAACTCGTCTGCCCCGCTCCTCAGTACTGGGCTCTCAGGAGTGTATCTTCACACCTGGCTTCAGTTCATCTTTTCTTGTCTTTTAAAAATGACATAATAGGAAAGAGACCGAGAAACAGGAAGAGACAGTACATGATACTGTGGGGCCATGAGTATGTGTGCTTTCATGAATTTTACTGCTTCTCTTTTAATAAGCAAATGCTTTCCATATATTACTGGTTAATATAGTGGCTAAGTGATTAATTTGTGATGAGGTCTAAAGTAACCTTACTTACTAAAAGGGAATTACTCATTAAAACACTAATAAAATCAAAATAAATTTTGTTTTAACAGGTATATAATTTATCTCAGAATATTCAAGAAGATGATCTTCAACACCTACAAGTATGTCTTAGAGAATATATATATTTATACCAAAGTATTAAAACAATTCATTTTTATTGTAAATTCATGTTTAGAAGCCTTTAAAATATTTGAATTTTGTATGGCTTTAAAGAAATGGTTGATGGGTTAACTAGAGGATGTTTCTGATATACCTAGTTTATTAGCCAGTGAAATGCCTGAGATTCAGATAAGACTGACTTCTACTCTGTGACTTCTTTGTGTCTCCTTGATGGCATTATCTTAACTAACATGGTTTATAGTTATTTACAGAGTATGGAAGACTTGCAATGGAAGAGATCTACCAGAAGCCATTTCAGGTAAGTAAGTGTTGTAGCACTTTAAAAACGGACCTGTGAGAAGCTTTAACCACAAGGACATTATAAACTCATTTGGCACTAGGATCAAAACAACCTGTTGGTGTATCACCATCAGCTTACTACTAGTTGAAGCCCAGCAGTATATGAAACAAGGAAATGACTCTCGATTCTTCTGCAGTACTTTACTTGTGGAGGGTACTTCTCTTAATTGGATGTTATTTCATTCTAGAACTTAAGACAGTAGCAAATTGAAGACAGTATGTCAGATTTATCTTACACATGGTAAAGTTATAAATGATCTTTCAGGCTTCCTTTTTTGTGATGTATTACAGTTGCAGTCATTCTCCTGCTCCTCTTCATTCATGTAGACAGGTTGAGGGTCGCAAGCTGCTGCTCACACTGCTCTTGCTTGCAGGGACCAGGGAGGAACAATCGCTGTGTGCCTGTTGGCATGTGGAGAGCTTCCTGTGTGTTGGCTTCCTAGTGATCTTAATAGCAGTGGACTTACATTAATTTTTGCCTCATTTTTATCTGACACATCTGTTTTAGGCAATCACTTTTATGAAACAATTGGCTTCCTTTTGTATATATGGGTAAAATACTCTATATTTGGTTTATATCAGTTTTTCTAATCTAGAATGATTTATCCACTTGCCAGTGCCTGGTATTTTTGATTGTCACAGTTTTGTGGGGTGGTTAATACTACTGGCATGTAATGTAGAGGCCAGAAACATTCCATATTGCAAAGGGCAGCCACGTACAGTAATTACCTGCTTCAAAATATCAGTAGTGCTGAGAAATCAAATATAGTATGGATAAGACATTTATAAGAACAGTCTCTTTAATACCATAACTATAACAAGTGTGGAATTAGCCATCTAAAAGTGTAGTTGTTCTAGTTATATAGGTTGATTTAAAATGATGATCCCCATATACCTTTTGTTCAGTTTTGGCTTTGGGTGTTATTACTCCATTGACTGTAGTGACAATTTTAAGCAGAGCTTAGCAGCTGATGCCAGGGCTGGGCAGTTGCTTTAAGTGACATTGATGGTAACCATGGAGAGTATACTCACTATTTGGTTACTGGAACCATTTTTATTTTAAAATTTTTGGTGGCCGGGCGGTGGTGGCGCATGCCTGTAATCCCAGCACTCTGGGAGGCAGAGGCAGGTGGATTTCTGAGTTCAAGGCCAGCCTGGTCTACAGAGTGAGTTCCAGGACAGCCAGGGCTATACAGAGAAACCCTGTTTCGAAAAAACCAAATCCAAAAAACCAAAAAACCAAAAAAAAAAAAAAAAAAAAAAAAAATTGGTGCTGAGAATTGGACCCAGGACCTCATCAAGAATGACAGTCATATATGTTCTGCCCACCAAGCTGCTACTCATTATAGTCTTGATTAAAGTTGTTTATAGGAGGGCCTTTTCAGTAACCTGAGGATTTTGTAACAAGTGATTTGCATTTTTTTCTGTATGTAGACGTTAATGTTTTTGATTCGAGATTGGAGTTATCCTTATGAACATTCATATGGCTTGGAAGGCGGAAAGCAGTTCCTTGAAAAGAGATTGCAGGTAAGCTCCAATTCCTGGAGAGGAAAGCATGTCTTAGGCTAGGTGAAGGTTGGCTTCCTGGACTATCTGACCTTACCCCCTCATGTCACGGGAGTAAATGATTTGTCCTAGTATAAGCAGATAATGCTGTGTAAGTGGTAGGCTCTTGCCAAAGAAGATAGTCTTAAATAAATATGAAAGAACAAATGTTCCTCTCTCGAGGGAACTACCTACCAGTATATATTCAAAGACTGATGTTTTTGAAAGTGACTGTTGTTATTTATTGCATTTATGTTTAGGTGTGTACATGTCACAGCGTATGTGTGTAGGTCAGACAACTTTTCGTAGTTGATTCTCTCCTTTTATCTTTACATGAATTCTTGATAGTGAACTGAGGTCACCAGCCACTTTGCATCTTTACACTTTACATCTAGGCTTTTTAAAAGAACCAGATATTTTCACTCCTATGCAGTATGCATCAAAAAGCATTCCTGGAAAATGACCTCATGAGCAAGGTCATAATTCTCTTAACTTTAGAGGCACTTCCTGCAAGAATACGCAAGTATTTCCAGATTACATTTCCACATTCAGAAGAGTGTGGATCTTTTGTTATGTGCTGGGTTCAGAAGATTTTTGTCTGTCTGTGGTATGGTACATTTCATTTCTCAACTGCATTCAAATACTTGGGGCATAGTATGACTTTCTTATTCTATTAATCTAATTTTAGATTAATTCTCAGGTTATTTGGAAGTCATTTTCAGACTGAGGTAATTTATCAGGTTTACTTGTTTGTTTGTTTTCTGGTTATTTAGAAGAAATCAACATAACATATTAGTCATAGCTGAACTCTGAATTATGTACTTGTTCAAAGACAAGGGAGTTATTACAGTGATGCATCTAGTCACACATTTTTAAGTGTGCAGCTTAATGAGTTTGTAAAATGATCATAGATATATAACTTGTGCCCAGAATCACCTAATTCCATGTGCTTGCTTTACTAAAACCTCTATCATTTTTAACAGATTTTGTTTTTGTATTTCATACAAAGTACAAACAGGATCACAGTGATCTACCTGCCTCTGCTTTTCTAATGCTGGGATTAGAGGTTTGCATCACTATGTTTACTCAGAATATATACTCTTACTATGTATAGTATTGTACTGATAAATAACTACCTTTCATTGTGTTGATGGAGATGTAGGTAGTTTATAGGTCTTAGTTATGAACAGTGCATGTTTTGTTAGAATGACCTTTGGAAGAAATGGCCTTTCGAAGAATGCATGAGTTAACCCCTGGATGCAGGCGTGGAGCAGTGACACTTGAACACACCTTTAATCCCATCACTGGAAGTCACAGGCAGGAGGCTCACTCATGAGCAGGAGGGCTGCCTGGCCTCCACAGAAGGTTCCATCTAGGCCAGCCACGGTATAGAGTGATACCCTGTCTGAAAAAACACCTCCTAATGTAGACATGCTAGTAATTATTTTTTAAATGTTTTTTAAGTGTTGACATGCTAGTATTATTTATATTTATTTATTTATAGTTTAAGTTTATTTCATTGGCTGATGAGATTGTTTAGCAGGTAGACACTTGCTTCTAAGCCCAATGACAGTAGTTCCGTCTCCCAGGACCCACGTGGTAGGAGGAGAGGACAATTGTTAAAGGTTGATCTCTGCATGTGTGCCATATTGTAGCACACATACGCCCTCCTCACACTTACATGCACATGCATACACACAAAAAGAAATACATAAAGTGTGATAAAAGTTCTTAAAATACATAGCAGTCTCTTCTTTCTCAAAGATCAGTGATTGGCATAAATAATAGATAATTGAGAGCACTGAAGTTCTTACTCTGTTTGGTCTACACTGAGCTCTTTTAAAACATTATGTTTGTGTGTCTATTGATATGTGCATGTGAGTGAGGTGCATTTGGAGGCCAGAGTGTGGTGTCCTAGATGGGTGACAGGCAGCTTGCTGGGAACCAAGTTGGTTCTCTGCAAGAGTAGTTCATGCTCATAACCACTGAACCACCAGCCCCTGCGCCCCAACTCTTCACTGGACTTTATACTTTGCTCAGAGCTGTCTTAATCTTAGGAAAATCTGCTTTTTTCTTATTTCAGTTTGTTTAGTATGATTTTGACATAAGTGCTTTAAAGGCAAATTCTATATTAGTTTCTAAGTCACAATCTCAGCTTGTTATTCAGGTATCAGGTAATTAGTTGTTCATTTGTTTTGGAATTTCAGACAGCTTTCTCTAAGGAAAAACATGCTTTTAAGTTGATTGAAGTGACCAGAAATAACCTAAGTAATAGTAAAGAAAACTGTAGCGTAGTCTGCGTTTAGTGTGCATGTGTGTGGGTATGGCATGTATGTGTCCTTTTTCATTATTTTAAGGAAAGGAAGGGCAGCCTGGGAATTGGGCGACAGCAGGAGTCTCCAACGTGTCCCCTCTTTCTGCTTCTGGAATTAGAGTTCCAGGAAGCAAACTGGGAGAAAGAGGCGATTTCCTTCCCACTTTTTCTGGGTGTAAAGTCAAGACACTTAGCCTCCTCCTTCCGGGAGAGTCAGTTCTCGAAATTAGTTCAAGACCAGCCACATGCACGGTTTTCTTTCTTTCTTTCTTTCTTTCTTTCTTTCTTTCTTTCTTTCTTTCTTTCTTTCTTTCTTTCTTTCTTTCTTTCTTTCTTTCTTTCTTTCTTTCTTTCTTTTCTTTCTTTCTTTCTTTCTTTCTTTCTTTCTTTCTTTCTTTCTTTCTCTCTCTCCTCTCTCTCTTTCTCTCTCTCTTTCTCTCTCTCTCTTTCTTTCTCTCTTTCTTTCTCTCTTTCTTTCTCTCTTTCTTTCTCTTCTCTCTTTCTTTCTCTTTTTCTTTCTCTCTTTCTTTCTCTCTCTCTCTCTCTCTCTCTCTCTCTCTCTCCCTCCCTCCCTCCCTCCCTCCCTCCCTCCCTCCCTCCCTCCCTCCCTCCTCCCTCCTTCCCTCCTTCCCTCCTTCCCTCCTTCCCTCCTTCCTTCCCTCCTTCCTTCCTTCCTTCCTTCCTTCCTTCTTGAAAAAAAAGTAAAAACATGATAAAATTGAAGATTTACATGGAAAATATTTCTGACAAAATTGAAGAAATATATAGAAAAACACATTAAAATTGACAATTTTCATAGAATATTAAAGAGTAAAATGATAGCCATAAAAACATTGCTAAATTAATTGAAAAGGGAAGTAGAAACATTTTATGATAGAATTGAAGATTTACATGAAAAATATTTCTGATAAAATTGTAGAAAAATATAGAATAACATGTTAAAATTGATGATTATCATGGAAAATTACACAGATAAAATGGTAGGCATAAAAATTTCTAAGTTGATTGAAAGTGGAATTATAAATATTTTCTGATAAAATTGAAGATTTACATGAAAAAATAATCTCTGATAAAATTAAAGAAATATATAGAAAAACATGTTAAAATTGACTATTTCATGGAAAAATTATACAGATAAAATGGTAGGCATAAAAATATTTCTAAGTTGATTTTTAAGTGGAATTATAAACATTTTCTGATAAAATTGAAGATTTACATGGAAAATATTTCTGATAAAATTGAAGAATATATGTAGAAAAGCCTGTTAAAAATTGAAGATTATCATGGAAAATAATACACATAAAATGGTAGGCATAAAAACATTACTAAATTAATTGAAAGAGGAATTACAAACATTTTCTGGTAAAATTGAAGATTTACATGAAAAATATTTCTGTTAGTCTATGTCTTTTTATTGAGGAATTGAGTCCATTGATGTTAAGAGATATTAAGGACTAGTGATTGTTGCTTCCTGTTATTTTTGATGTTATTTTTATGTTTGTGTGGTTACTTTTCTTTTGGGTTTGTTGGAAGAAGATTACTTTCTTGCTTTTTCTAGGGTGTAGTTTCTCTCCTTGTATTGGCGTTTTCTATCTGTTATCCTTTGAAGGGCTGGATTTGTGGAAAGATTGTGTAAATTTGGTTTTATCATGGAATATCTTGGTTTTTCATCTATGGTGATTGAGAGTTTTGCTGGATATAGTAGTCTGGGCTGGCATTTGTGTTCTCTTAGAGTCTGTATGAGATCTACCCAGGATCTTCTAGCTTTCATCATCTCTGGTGAAAAGACTGGTGTAATTTTACTTTATAAGTCTGCCTTTATAAGTTACTGACCTTTTTCCCTTACTGCTTTTAATATTCTTTCTTTGTTTAATGCATTTGGTGTTTTGATTATTACATGCCAGGAGGACTTTCTGTTCTGGTCCAGTCTGTTTGGAGTTCTATAGACTTCTTTTATCATGGGCATCTCTTTCTTTAGGTTAGGGAAGTTTTCTTCTATAATTTTGTTGAAGATATTTTTTAGCCCTTAAAATCTTCGCTCTCTTCTATACGTATAATCCTTAGGCTTGGTCTTCTCATTGTGTCCTGGAGTTCCTGATGTTTTGGCTTATAAGTTTTTTGCATTTTGCATTTTCTTTGACTGTTGAGTCAATGTTTTCTATGGTATCTTCAGCACCTGAAATTCTCTCTTCTATCTCTTGTATTCTGTTGTTGATACTTGCATCTATGACTCCTGATTTCTTTCCAAGGTTTTCTATCTCCAGCGTTGTCTCGCTTTGTGATTTCTTCATTGATTCTACTTCCATTTTTAGATCCTGGATGGTTTTGTTCAGTTTCTTCACTTGTTTGTATTTTCCTGTAATTCTTTAAGGGATGTTTGTGTTTCCTCTTTAAGGGCTTCTGCCTGTTGACCTATGTTCTCCTATATTTCTTTAAGGGAGTTATTTATGTCCATCTTGAAGTAGTCTATCAGCATCATGAGATGCAATTTTAAATCCAACTCTTGCTTTTCTGGTGTGTTGGGGTATCCAGGACTTGCTGTAGTGGGAGAACTGGGTTTTGATGTTGCCAAGTAGCCTTGGTTTCTGTTGATAGGGTTCTTGTGCTTGCCTTTCACCATTTGTTTATCTTTGGTGTTAGTTGGTCTTGCTGTCTCTGGCTGGAGCCTGTCCCTCCTGTGGGCCTGTAAGCCTGTGTCTGTACTCCTGGGACACCAACTCTCTTCTGGCAGGGTCTGTGCACAGAAGGCTGTGGAGCCACCTGGTTCCCTGGTACAAATGGCACCTGGAAGGCTCCTGTCCCAGCTGCTCCACTAATCGTATGCCCATGCACTCCTAGCTGTTCCTGTCCAGAGAGATATTGGAGAAAAGGTAGAGATCTCACCTCCATGCTCAGAAGTGGAGGAACTGCTAGGAGGTCACTCTTTTCTGGCGGACTGTGCACAGAAGGCTGTGGTGCTACCTGACTCCCTGGTATAAAAACATCTGTGTCCTTTTTAAAATTTAAAAACAAATCTTTTTACAACTTTACTCTATTTCTTCTTTTAGGTAAAACAAAACCAGCATGAGGAGCTGCAGAATGTCAGGAAGCACATTCACAATTGCTTCTCAAACCTGGGCTGCTTCCTTCTACCACATCCTGGTCTTAAAGTTGCCACGAACCCTAGTTTTGATGGACGACTGAAAGGTGGGCATCCCATGCTTCCTGAAGCTACTAGGTAGCAGTTGAACGTTTGTATTGTATTTCATTTTCATTTTTGATATTATAAATGTAGTTATAACATTTATCCTTCCAAGCCCTCCCACACAGCCCTCCTTGCTCTTTTTCAAATTCATGGCCTCTCTTTTTCACTAATTGTTCTGACATACATATATATTTGTGTATATACATATCTGTTTCTAACTATAACTGCTCAGTTTGTATAATGTTACTCATATATATTATATGTTTCAGGGCTAACTAACAACTGCTTGGTTTGGTCCTCCTTGAGGAAGACTACTTTCCCCACTCTGCGTTGCTTAGTTGCCTGTAAATGTCTCCTAACTTTCCATTGCAGTGATGACTGTGACAGCTGAGTGCTCCCCTGTGTCGGCTCTACCTTGCCTTTGGCTGCTTTGCCACTCTTTAGCATACCATTTTATTTTATTTAAAAAAATTTTAAGAGGTTTATTTATTTTACATATATAAATGTTCTGTCTGCATGTACATCTAAAAAAACAGCCTAATACTGGAATTTAATACAGTACCCTGTATGATTTGCTTTTTAAACAAAGGTGTTTTAGTTACTCTAGAATTTGTTTTGAAAGTTCATCATTTGAGCTGAAAGACTGATGGGGGAAATGATATAGAAGAGTTTCTTTCCTGTAGGGGCCATGGCATAGTTAGATGAACTTTTTTAGAAAAAAGAATCTTCACTAATAGAATCCACTTCACTGTGTGTTTTTCAAAAACAAAATCTCATGAGTTCATGTCATTGAGAACTTGTTGTGTTTTGGATTAATATGGTGGCTAACTTCATGTCCATCAGATATCGATGAAGACTTTAAACGGGAGCTTCGAAATCTGGTTCCATTGCTGCTTGCTCCTGAAAATCTTGTTGAGAAAGAGATAAGTGGATCTAAAGTCACTTGTAGAGATCTTGTAGAGTATTTTAAGGTAGGTGAACTCTAAGCTAAATGGCTGTCTCAAAAAGAAATGTTAACTTTTTAATACATCTTTATGGACAAGAAATTTACTTTCTAGCAAATAAAACAATGTATATTTTTTTGCCTTGAATTCATTATATCAACATTAAGGATATGGAAGGATCAGTTGCTAAAAGTACTTGCACAATCATGAGGACCCAAATTCGATCCAAGATACCATATAACAAGCTGGGTTTCTCACATAGTTAGGACTCGCTTTAAAGGATAGGAAAGCCTTTGAATAGGGCTTTCGCTTCCCAGCTCATTGACAAAATATGAGGCCCAAGTTTAGAGAAAGACCATGAATGTGAAAGGAGAACGTGTGACTCCTGTTCTCTGCATGGTAGCGTAGGGTGGGCCCAGACACACGTGCATATAAACACAGAGGGCCATGCCTGTACGTGGGACGTACACACACAGGGAAACAGACAAATCTTTTTAAAGAGATGACAGACATGGTGTCTTCTACTCAGTTGACACTATTTGTTCTCAGAATACCCTTCATTTTCTGCATATCTGTTGTGGAGAGAAGAGCCATTCATGACATTGTAACACAGCTCTGCCATTGTGTGTGATGCCTGGAATAGTTGTATAGCCCACCTTCTCCCAGAGTCTTCCCATAGAGTTCTGAGGACTCATAAGACTAGCTAGAACTTTCTTGTGTTTGAGTCTAGGTAAGTTACTTGTGGAGGTTTTGTTTTCCTGCTCTTTTTTAGCTTTCCTGTTGGAACAAGTTGACCATACAGAGTTGTATTAATAGCTAAGAGATAGGTGGGTGGGAGAGCCCAGCTGGGGAAGCTAACGGGCTCTGCCCTGTTGGATGCTCAGCACCGAGTGTCATACCTTTGCTGTGTAGTTATGCATTGAGTTTGAATCTGTAGAAAGCTGAGGTAAAACTTCCTGTTTGGATGCTGTGAACTTGTTCTCCTCTTCTTCCTTCCTCCTTTATCGTTTGAGGATTTCCTTTTTGTGTGTAGTGTGTGTTGATTAAATACACACTCTGTTCCCACGCTCACCTCATCCCTTAGCTCCTCGCCATTTGTTCCTTGAAACTTCATGTGCTTTTTAAAAACATAGTTTTATGCTTTGACTACAAGTTAGGGTTTCTTTTGAGTTAAAATATTTAAAGTAAAATGATGATTTAACATGTTTTCTAACATCTGTTTGAAACATTGAAAGTAGAAGAGAATTAAAGATTTCTTTTTATAAAATAGATGATACTTTACATATAAAACTTTAAAATGTGAAGTAAAATTTTAGATAAGTTGGAATTATGTTTAAAAAATTCTGTAGAGGATTTTATTTGGCCACATACCTATGTGTTAATATAGGACAGGATTGACTTTGTTGGACTTAGGAGTGTGAGTTTTAAGGCCTAGAACTTCATTTTTATGGTGTGAACTGTAATGTTTAAAGATATTTCTTTGGGGGACATTGTATCAAATTGTATTCTACACCAATACAGTGAATCTTCTGTCTTTTTAGGCATACATTAAAATATATCAAGGAGAAGAACTACCACATCCAAAGTCTATGCTTCAGGTAAGAGTAAGACAGTGTGCTGGGGGTGGAGAATTAAAATCATGGCTTTAGAGGGATACAGTCTAACTCAAATGCTTTTCGTATAAGGTGGTTTCATAGAGGCCTTTCTGAACTAAATGCTTTTGTACTTTGATGAAGGACTATTGCTTGAAATAAGAATTAGTTCCATTTACCAGTAACGAGCTGCCTAGTGCAGCTAGACTTTGTGTGTATGTTTCCTTTTGGGGGCGTTGTTATTTTTATACATTTCCCATAGTCTAAAATTTACCACTTTGGGCAATTTCTTAGTTTTATAGTGGATTAACAGTAATTGTAATTAATAGTATATAGTGGATTATTAGTAATAGTAGTAATAGTAATATATTTTGTTGCTTTGCAACAGAAGATAGTTTGTGTGTTTGAAAATGACTTTTGTGTGAATCTGGTTGTTCATACAAGGGATTCTTAATTCCCAGGATTTAGCACATTTTGGGATTACATGTTTTTATCTCTGTCCATTTCCTGAGTCTGTAAATCTGTTTTAGCACAAATCCCAACCAGACAGGGAGTCCTGTTAAGCCTGCGTCATACCCTTGATACTGATACACCCTTCCAAAAAGGAAAGGAAAACTAGGGAGTGATATTTTTTCTGTTCATTTCCATAATTATTTGTTGTATATAATTTATTATGTTAATAGGAATTTATAGTCATAGGGCTTTTTTCACAGTAATAGTAATTTTATTTTATGTTTTAGGCAACAGCTGAGGCTAATAATCTTGCAGCAGTAGCAGGAGCAAGAGATGTCTATTGTAAGAGTATGGAGCAGGTTTGTAACTAATGTTGAAGCTTTCTGCCACAATAGAGTAGAAGATGCTTTATATTTAAAGTAATTGAACTAATTTGCACTCCTTACATATTGTCATGCTATGTTGTTCTATAATTGTCTTTTTATGGTCTCTGCTGGAGTAAATTGTTAGTAAATAAGTTATATGGCTAGCATGCAGGGTATGTTTTCTGACTTTTAATTCAGAATTTTCAGCCTGGGATGGAAGTAACAGTAGCTTGAGTCCAGTGCAATTTTTGCACTAAGCGCGCTCTTCTTTGAAGTACTGTGTTATGTGTTCTTTAATTTATTCTTTTGCTAGTAATCTATTGTGCTGCTTCTGTTTACTCATGGGTAAAGAGACATCAGAGAGGGCAGCGTAAAAACTGCATTTTCAGTTTTCGTAGTTTAGTCACATTTGGAAAATTACTTGATTGACACAGTGTCTTAAGGTTTCTATTGATGCAATGAAACACCATGAGCAAAAGCAAGTTGGGGAGGAAAGGGTTTATTTGGCTACACTTCCATGTCACAGTTCATCACCCAAGGAAGTGAGGACAGGAACTCAAGCAGGGCAGGAGCCAGGTGACAGGAGCTGATGCAGAGGCCGTGGAGGGTGCTGCTTACTGACTTGCTTTTCCAGTTTACTCAGTCCTCTTTCTTACAGAGCACAGGACCACAATGGGCTGGACCCTCCCTCATCAATCACTACAAAAATGCCTTAGAGCCTGATGTTATGTCAAGTTGACATAAGACCAGCCAGCACAGACAGTTAATGTAATTACTTATAAGTTAAGCTCAAGTTTAAAGCAGCCATGTTAAGTAGTTTAATTTATGAGACTAAAATCTTGAGCAGGGCATACTTTCAAGTATTACGTCTAGCATGTAAGCTCTCGTTATAATTGGCTTATACAGGTATGCGGTGGTGATAAGCCGTACATTGCACCTTCAGATTTGGAGCGAAAACACCTGGATCTCAAGGAAGTGGCGCTCAAACAGTTTCGTTCTGTGAAAAAAATGGGTGGAGATGAATTCTGTCGCCGTTATCAGGACCAGCTTGAAGCTGAAATCGAAGAAACCTATGCAAATTTTATAAAGCACAATGATGGCAAAAATATCTTCTATGCTGCTCGCACCCCTGCCACACTATTTGCAGTCATGTTTGCTATGTATATAATCTCAGGACTGACTGGCTTCATTGGCCTAAACTCTATAGCTGTCTTATGCAACCTTGTCATGGGGCTGGCACTGACGTCCCTTTGTACTTGGGCGTATGTTAAGTACTCTGGGGAGTTCAGAGAAATTGGAACAATGATTGATCAGATTGCTGAAACACTATGGGAACAGGTTGGTATCTATTTTTTGATTTTGCAGTGACTAATCTGACTTTTATGTGATTTCCAGTTTGTACTTTCTATCTTATTTGTACACCTACTTTTTCCTTTTTCACATGAGGATGGGTTTGGTGTTTGTTTGTTTGTTTGTTTGTTTATTTTGTGGTGGTGGTGATGTTTTGATTTTTTTTTAAATGTAGAATCTAGTTTAGTTAAATCTTGTTTCCCTTTGTTCATAATTATAGTTAACTTTGACTAGTTTTAGTCTGTAATATCTTGGTTTGATTCTTACTTAGAAGCCTGATGATTAAGCCAGGCCGTGAGCAGGGCTAGATTTACTAATGATATTTTTCTCTGAGCAAAGAAAATACTGTGAACAAGCAATTTTAAAGGTAAGAAAAAAGTTTTGAAGTACAGTCAGTGCTTTGGGGAGGAAAATGAGCTTTTTTCCTAACCAATATTAACAAGACACGTAGGAGAAATATGTTAGGTCTTCCTGTCTTCTGTGAGGAGGGTGCAATGTATTGTAGTACTCTAAGGAATAATCCCACAGAGATTTTTTTTCCCAAAGGAAGATTGACATCTGTTCCGTGGAAGCACAGAGAAGGGCAGAGCAGCGGCACCTGTCCTCTCGGGTCAGGCCAGGGTCCGAGGCCGGCCTGGCTCTGGCTCAGCTGTCCCCTGTTACGGAAAGTTTGTTGTTAGATTTCTGCCTGGATGGCTTGAGTGTAGACGCTTCTCTTGTGGTTGTTAAAATGATCTTCATTAAGTACCCAGACTTCATCTCATCATGTGCAGGAACAGAATGGAAGCTGGAATTATTATAGATAAGCAGCGGTAGAGGCCTGGGCCGTGTCACCTCTAGGTCAGCGAGGCCTTACTAGAGATTTGCATGCACAGGTGCATGTTAGTTTTCGTTTTCAGTTTAAAGACTGAAGGAGTCACTGATTTTTTTTTTTCCCTGAAGACAATTGGTTAGGTATTATAACAACATCATTGTGACTGTATAAACTAGTGGTTCTCAACCTCCTAAGACTTTGACCCTTTAATTCAGTTTCTCATGTTGTGGTGACCCTCCAACCATAAAATTATCTTTGTTGCTCCTTCATAACTGTAATTTTGCTACTGTTATGAATTGTAATGTAAATATTTGGAATGGGTAGAGGGTTGTCACGGGTTGTGAGTCACTGGGGGAGAACCACTGGTACAGACTAAGCTGCTGTATGAACTTGAACTCTCTTTTCAAAGTACTCTTGTGTTTAAGATCTTCGGAGTTTATGTCAAGGTCAAAGTTTTGTCTCTTAAAATCAGTCTTACTGCTTTGCTGTCTTGATATTTTCAAATAGAAAAATAGAGTAAGAATCATTACCACATCAGATGCTTTAAAAATAATCTACTTTAAAAATTTGAATCATTACTATTCTTCTACCTTGATTTTAATAATTACACGGTGTCTTTTGAAATCCTTTCTGTTAGTATTGATTCTAGGGCTTTAGAGGTGCCATTATTATAGAAGAGTCTCACGGGACAATCTCGGCTGTCTAAGGTTATTTTTAGTGTAGTGCAGTGAGGTGAGAGCCACCAGTCCCGGTCCCTGTCAGAGAAGACTTGTGCTGTGTTCACCTAGTCTTGTCTAAAATTTCTTTGCATTTCTCTTTTCCTTTGCTTCAGAGGAGTCCCAGGAAGGTGAGAAACTACAAAGTCTGAAATTGTTCTAGTCTTTAACTGTAGCTTCGAGGCATCTGAGTCTCTGTCCTAACACATCACTCCGTGTTTTAGGTGTTTGCCAAACTGTTTGAAGTCAGTAGACGTCGGAGGGTCCACCGTGCTCTCTCGTCAGCACAGCGACAGAGACTGTCATCCAACAATAACAAGAAGAGAAATTAGACAGGATTTTTAACTTTTTTCTCTATCTGAAGTGTTCACACTTACACATGTAGGACAATAAGCAGGACCGTCTGGGCCGGTCTGCATAATGCTGTATACATACCAGATTTGATGCTGCACATAGGGTATGGATTGCACATCCGTCTCATAGGATTTGTAAATGGTTTGAATAAGAGGAAAGTAACTTTTGTTGCATTATAAAATGTCTTAACTGCATTGTTTGTAGCATCATAACTTTTTCTTTTTCTTTTTTCTTTTGGGAGAAGCATCTTTTTATTTCTCACATTCCTGATTATTTTTGTCATTGATTTAAATTGAATTTTTTATATCTGTTTTTATATGTCCTCTTTTTTTACCTCATGCTTTTGTTTGTTTTGCACATTTCTCATACCACAGGTATTGAAGCCCCTGGGTGATAATTTGATGGAGGAGAACATAAGGCAGTCTGTAACAAACTCTATCAAAGCAGGCCTGACTGACCAGGTGTCTCATCATGCCCGATTAAAGACAGACTGACAGTCATCTCCTCACGGACTCCACTCTCCCTTGTTCATGCTTGCTGTACAATGAGAACTCAGATAAATAAACCAAAGTTTACAATCAACTGTAGAAGTAGTTTAGTGTAACTGGCTTCCCAGATGGCTGCCACAGAGTGTGAACATGGTTGGTTGTTTTCAGCCTTCCTTTGCTGTCTCCTCAGACCTGGCGATTGGCTGAGGAGCCTTAGTTTATCATGCACATCTGTGCCATGTTTAATTCTTTTCTTTCTTTTTACCGAATTTAATGTTAGTGAAATTTGTCTTATGTAAAAGGATATTTCAGGGAAATATTTTAAGAAATCTATTTAGAGTCTCTTTAATATAGTGTCCCATTGAAATTTTAATTTTTAGAGAATTTATGAATCACTGTATCAAGAATCAGATGGGAATGACAATGAAGCCTTTATTGAGCCACTACATTAAAAGTGTATATTGCTTTACTGCCTTCAATGCCAGTATTACATAAATGCATGTATCAGACACGTCACACAAATCACATGACAACTCTTGTAGCTGAGAAGGTAACTCTGAGGTGTACATTTGTCTTGCCTTTTTAAATTTGTAAACCTGCCCTGAAAGGAGATGCATTATCTGGGAAACTGAACTGTTTTTTTTGCAGTTTAGCCTTCATGTACATAAAATATGCCATTAATTTTATTGGGGGAGAAATTCCATCCAAAAATGTTGCCTACAGATATGAGTTAAGAGTGTCTGTACAGTGTGTAACTTTTATTTTCTAAAAATTACAGGTAGGGCATGTATATGAATTATAAATATATAAATACAATTTTGTATTAAAAGTTTTGTAGTTTATGGCAAAATCTGGTTCTGTGGTAGGCTAATAAGTACAGTCCCGTGAAAGGAATGTTTGTGGCTCATATCCGTGTGTGAATGCATAGACAATTTGAAGTTTTGATATATTTGTGATATTTATCTTCTTGAGCACTGCAGTCTCACCCCCAAGAGAATTCAATGGGAATGTTTTATTGTGACTTGTCCTCTGTTGCATTTTAAAGTTATTTCCTGTAATTTATTTTCAGTACATAATTAAAAATTTGTTGTATATATAAAATGAAAGTTGTGATTCTTTTTGAAAGAATTTCTTCAAGTGTGTATCTCACCATATAACTCGTATTTGTTCATGCTGAAAAGAGTGTGGGTCAGGGTCACTGAGTTAGAGCTCAAGGTATTGTACTTAAAGCCAAGCTGTAAAACGTTATTTTTCTGTCTGTATATGTAAGGGATGTTTTTTGTGATAGCCTATCTGGGGATTTATTAATTTTAATCATCTCTCCATCTCTACCCTACTACCATTGTGTGTGTGTGTGTGTGTGTGTGTGTGTGTGTGTGTGTGTGTGTGAGAGAGAGAGAGAGAGAGAGAGAGAGAGAGAGAGAATATACGTGTGTGTGTGTGTGTGTGAGTGAGTGTGATATGTAAAGCTACCGTTTTCCAGTACTTAGAACCGTCTTTATAGATACCTATTCACTCCCGTTTGGTTTTTAAGAGCATCCATATGTTGAGTTGCACACACGCAGGTCTGCATTTGCTTTGGCTGCATAGCTTCCCTTCACTCCCACCCAGTCTGGCTTTAGATGGAGTGTATTTCTTTCCGTCTGTAGTAAACTGCCTTCTCATCTGTTCCTACACAGAAAGAATCCATCAAGAAAGTCTCTTACTTCTCTGACCACTTTGTTTTATGAGTGCTGTAAATTGTTTTTATGAATGAAAAATAAAAAGTTTGTTGTATACTAGCAATTGTTCTGAAATTGAAAACTTATACAGTTTATCCCCCACACCGTCTTTTTTTTTTTTTTTTTTTTTTTTTTAAAGTCTTAGACCTTGGGACACTATTGTATATCTTGATAAAAGCAGTGTTCTTCCTCTAGAATGCTCTTCAGGACTCCAAGAATGCACTTTAATTTAATTTAATTTAAAACTGGACATTTAACACCTGGCCATTGTTAATCTAGAGGCAGTGCAAATAAACGACAGAATGGGTCAGGGACCAACACTGAAATAACACTGTGGTGCGGGCACGTTTTCTGTGCTACAGTTTGGGGTAGTGGTACAAAATAGGCTTTTCTTTCTTTTAAAGATGGTTTTTCTCAGTGATAGAATTTATCATTTTAAGACACATATCAAATGGTTATTTGGGGCTCTGGTGTTGAGTCTCTTATTTTTCATGAATATAGATTGCTAGCCATTTTTGCTTCTATAAAACATAAAATTAAATAGTGCTATTTCACATTTGAGGCTTCTGTTTTCTTTTTAAAGGAAAGTCTTTTTAATTATGTATTTGTGTATCTGTCTCTGGGTATGCGCACCTGAGTGCAGGTGCCCACGGAGGCCAGAAGAGGACATCTGACTCTCTGAACTGGAGTGGTTGAGAGTTGTCCAGTGTGGGTGTTGGGAACAGAACTTGGATCCTCTGGAAGAGCAGCAGGTGCTCTTAACCACAGCTTATATTTTCACACACTGAGCAGGGCTTGCTTTTGCTTGTGGAACTGAACCAAGCAGGCTAGAGACTCACTTCTGGCATGAATGCTTGTTTTAGTTACATTCTTCATTATGTGCTTTTAAAAGTTTAGATTTAGTTAAGGACCTTTCAAGACACACTTTTAAAGTGTGGGTGTACGATCTTGGTTCCTGTGCCAATACCTGTAATGGGGCTTGGGAGATGGTTTAGTGCTTGCTATGTAATCATTAGGGTAGAGTCTGGATCATCAGAACCTACCAAAAACTCGAATCCCAGGGCTCCTATAGCAGGATGGGGAGCAGAGACAGGTGAACGCCTGGAAGTTGAGGCCAGGTAGCCCGGCATATGCAGTAGTATACAACAGACTGCCTCTCAGTAGAAGGTGAGGACCCATATCTGAGATTGTCATCTGACTGCTACATACCAGGGCCTGCATGCCAGCATTCACACGTGGAAGTACACACACTGCAGGTGTCATTTTCTCCCCCTCTCCCAAGTGGTCTTGTAGATGCAAATTTGTTTTAGCCAGGTAGGTAATAAGGCATTTTGATTAGCTCTTAAGGCTACTGCGGTGTGAATCTATTACACACTTAGGCTTTGGCTTGAAAATTCACAGTCCGAGTCCCTTCCTGCTAAGCCAAACGAGCTTATGTGTGCATACTGATGATTTTCGATTCCTGGGATAATGAAAATCATCTTGAGTTGGCAACTGTGTCCTGCCAGCCATCTTTGTTTCCCCTTGGCTGTAGCTTATAAATCAAATTACTGTCTTGCTTGGATTCTGTCTACAGATGACTTCCAGGAAAATTTTCAGATGTTAACTTGTAGTCAAAGCCAAATTGGAGCTTCCTGAAGCAGCACAGAATTGCTGCCGTATTAACTTTAGTCTGATATTGGGCCCTAGGAACTTCTTTGAATATATATTTTGCTGGATTTAGGCAGAGGAATTAAACTGTCCTTAATAATATTGCAACAAAATATGTTATGCAGGGTGACTTCAGGAGCTCCTCAGTCAAAGATCTTGATTAGAAGTCACCAAAGACATTTCTTAAAAAGGGTTTGGAGAAGGGGTAACATATTACTAGCTCAATAAAACATTTCCACAAGGCTCGTAAAACTAAAGGAGAATCCATCAAAAAAGTTTCAGTAGGGTATGGTGCCACACACCTTTAATCTTAGAGCTCTGAAGGCACAGGCAGAAGCAGGGGGATCTCTGAGCAGTAGGCCAGCACTCAGGCTTAAGGCAGGAAAAGAGAAATTCCAGACAAGCCTGGGCAACATAGTGGCATCCTGTCTCAAAAAAGGGAAAAAAAAGTCTGAATCAGGATGAAGCTTGAGACACAGAAGAGTAACAGCCTTGGGTTAGATATCTGCTGCTGGGCCTGCTGCATTCCCAAAGATTTTGCCAATACCAAAGCAAAGGTGTGTGTGTGTGTGTGCATGCGTGTTGGGGTTCATCTTACGTGTATGGGTGCTTTGTTGGCCTATATGTCTGCATCACCTGCTTCACTTAATTTTATTTGACATGAAAATGGGATTAGGCTGTATATGATAGATTTTCTTCTCTTTCCTTGTCTGTGTTTTACAAATTGAGACAGTCTCACTATGTAGTCTCACTGGCTTGGGATTAATTCACTGTGGAGATGAAGCTCGCTTTGGACTCAAGAGATATACCTACATCTCCTTCCTGGGGGTGCTGGGATTAAAGGCATGCACCACCACCACCACCACCACCACCACCACCACCACCTAGCTTTCCACTTTTAAGACTTGTAAATTTGCACGAATGCTATTGGACAGTTGCGCCTCAGCATCTTTACCTGTAAAGTGGAAACCAAAATTACATTTTATTTATCTTACAGTGTGGTGAAAATGTATCAAAACACTGAGTTTTTAAATCCTTCATGTAGAGATGCTTTTTAAAAAGCTACCAACCAAGTTAGGCCTATCTAAAATTTGGTATCTGTTTTGTAAGTAACTGACTTTAGGAGGAGGGTGATATTGATGTTTTGTCTGTGGAAGATACCATTCTAGATTAAGCTCTTTGGAAATGAGCACCCTTTATTGTCTTTTTATATTATCAAATACTTTATACATAGTAAATGCTCAGAGCATTTTGTTGATCCACTTTGTTTTCCATAACTCCATGCATATGTAATGCACTTTGGTCATAGCTCCCTAGTATCCTCCCCCTCTCCCACCCATTTTCTTCCCAACAAGTCTCCCATGCATTTTAATGCTCACAATATTTTTACGTGGGCTAAAATAGTCATTCCCCTGCCTATCTTCTTTTTCTTTATACCTGTAACAACTCTTGTTGAGCTAGATTTGGTAACTATTCACTCCTAGGTACCAGAGACCAGATCTTTCCCTTGGCATCAGTATGCTGAGGCATCCAGTAATTAACTAAAACCCGGTAACATACTGTGGAAGAGAGGTGAAAAGTCTTAAATATTTAGGTTACCTCTAGAGCGTTTGTATAGCAACATGATTTAATAAACTTCCTGAATGTCTGCCTCTACCTGGAGCCAGGCTTACAGTACTATCTGTTGGAATAAAGTCCTGGTTCTGTTAATCTTGTAGATGACAAAGAATGCTCACATTACTTAGCACAGAGCACTTTGTTCTTGGAAAGAGCAAAGGTTTAACATCCAAACTATGTCTATGTCTCTGCCAGTGCCACAGTCCAGGAGTGGACATGCTCATATTCACGTGTGTGTGTGTGTGTGTGTGTGTGACTGATTTGGGGTATCTTTTTCTATTCTCTTTGTTTTGGGACAGGGTCTTTCACTGAATCCGGAGCTCAGTGACTGGCCAGCATTTCACCCCTCCCCCACCTAGGATCCTCCAGTCTCTGGTGTGGCCTGAAAATGCACAGCTTTTTATGTGCGTGCTGGGGATCCGAACCCAGGCCCTGATGCTTATACAGTGAGCATTTAGCCCGTTGAGCTGTCTCTCCAACCCTTCACCATCATTTTTATCACTGCCTTGAGGCTCAAAGAGGTCACTTATATTTGTCAAGGCAGTCTGGGATGGAAAGCTAGATCTGTAGCCCCACAGACAAAGAGGAGAGAACCGTGCCACCATCAGGGAGAACCACACAGTGCAGTATTAAACAGCACAGTGTAAGGTGACTGCAGGGAAGGGCCAGGAGGGATGTAGCAGTGGAGGTGAAGTTACAGAGACCTGGACTTTGTGGGTCATGTGAGGGCTGTGATGATTGGATATTACAGATACGTGTATGGATTTTTTTCTCTCTCTGCCAGATGTCCTGCCTTCTGATTCTGCCTCAGCTTATTGGCTATCAGATTTTTATTTGATGGGTGTTGATGCTTTTACACAGTGCACAATACATTATCCCTACATAGTATGTGTGTGTCTGCTGTCGGTGGTTTGTGCGAACATATGCCATGCTGAATCCATGGAGGTCAAAGGGCAACCTGAGGAGTCAGTTCTCTTCTACCACATGGTTATGGGTAATTGAACCGAGGTCTTAAGCTTGTTGGCAAGCCCCTATATTTACTGAGCCATCTTGCCAACCCATAATACAATACTGTGGTCCTTACATTCTACACTCCCTCTGTGTGCAGTTACTATTATATCTCTTTGAGGATGCTGGCCTCTAAAAGGCAGGGCTTGTTTTGTTCACAGTCATATTTCTATTTCTTAGAGCAGTACCTGGCACAAGTGAGAACATATTGCACAAATATTAACTTCCTGAGTCTTTAAATTGTACCACGGTTTCAAAATACATTTCATCAGTAGAGGCTACTGGATGAAATAACTATCTGTCACAACAAACACATAAATTCCTTCTCACTAGACACCTAGAGAGGCCCTGAGAACTGAATGGAGTCATTTAATTGGCAATGTAAAAGAACTGCATGTATCCAAAAACATCTGATATATGCAACGGTTAAAAGATCCTGTCCATATGCTAAATGAAACTGCTAGAGTATGTTTATTATGTTTAAACTATGCATCTCTGTGTGGCTATAAGCACACGTGAGGTATCGAGGTCCTTTCGTTCACAGATAATCCCCAGGGGAACAAGGCACATTAAACACACAGTATTACCCCCTTCAAAGGGAGTGATATATAACCTGTTTTCCACCTAGAAGGTTGGGAACGAACGTGGTTAATAGTATGGTGACCTTTGAGCTCTCCGTGTGGCCAAGACCACAGAGGCTCCTCCAGACTCTTATGGTGAGCTTGTTAGCGACAGAACCGTCTATGGAAGACATTGCATCTACTCTACATAGTTCCAATGTGGTCACATCTTCACTTTTATTGTGCCACACAAGATTGAATTAATTATCAACAAGAAAATTTTTAGCAAATTGCACTGTGCTTGAATATGCCTAAAACAGACTACATGGGCTCAGACTTCTGAAGGTTGAACCAACACTAGCTACTTAGTTTTGTTGTTCCAAACTCCCGTGCATCATTACTGGCTGTGGTTGTTGTTAGGATTCTGTCTAAGCTCCACCCCACAGTTTACCTCCAGTGTCCATAAAAGATTTGAAAGAAAGGGCAGCTAAGATGGTTCAGCAGCTAAAGGAACACACTATTCTGGCAGAGGACCCAAGACTGGTTCCCAACAACACAGTAGCGGGTCCACAAGTGCCTGAAGTTGCAGCCCCAGGGAATCCTATGCCTCTGACCTTCATGGGCATCTACACACTCTCTGTGACAACTGTTGTGATCATAAAAAGAGAAAGTGGTATAAGAATATGTTCTATGGGCAAGTGGGGGAAGGGGTGTGTCAGCAGGCCCATGCTGAGGCATCCCTTTCCCTTGAGGAACCAGACACACGATGTATAGCATAGGATAGAGTTTATTTGGGGTATGGGAGGGGGAATTAAGAGGGTAGTAGAAGCAGAGAAAGGCAGAGAGGGAGAGAGTAGAGAAGCAGAGACCGGCCATGACCACGTGGAGTCAGGGGAGGGAATGGGGAGAGAGGAGAGCCCAAGAGGGCAAGAGGCTAGAGAGAGAGACTAGAGAGTAAGAGAGAGGGGAGGGGCAAGCAGCCCCTCTTATAGTGGGCCAGACCTACCTGGCAACAGGTAGGTTGGCAGCTCATGTTTTCAAGGCTGGCTCTTTGATGTGCAAACATAATGTGGAATGGATGTCAGGTTTTACATTGGTTGTACTGTCATATGCGTGTGTGTGTGTGTGTGTGTGTGTGTGTGTGTGTGTGCGTGTGTGTTTGTGTGTGTATGTTCGTGTGTGTGAAAGAGGCTGTGGCAGTAGTGTTAGTTTGGAGGAGTAATGACAGAGGTGATGGCAGCACAAGCAGTGGTGTGGTAGCAATATAAATGTTATAGAAGCAGTATTTATTCACTCATTCAATGTAATCATTTCACAAAACTTAATAGGTAACATGTTATACATACGTAAATACCAAGCAGTTATAAGGTACCTGTGTAATATGATCTCATTCAGGAGGGTCAAGAAGGAAGGCTGTTAAGGGAGAATATAACAATTGTAGAGACACCAATTTAGTTGGTTTATTCATTCCACAATCATATATTTAGATAGTATTTATATGCATGAGGGGAATGTCAATGAACAAAAGAGGAAAGGATGCTTTTGTAGGAAAGTCAGCAACGAATGCAAATTTCTGTGGTTTGTTACAATGTGATAGCCCTTTAGAAAAACAGGACAAGATGAGTATCTGCAGCAGGCAAGATCATTTTATTGGAAGCAGGGCAGATTCTTTATTGAGAAGGTGTTAGTTGTGCAAAGGGGGAAGGTGGAGGAAGGCATAGACAGATGTTGGGTGTGCTAGGGATGAGTGTGGTGTCATTCTGAAGTGACAGTTAGGAGGCAATTATGAGAGGGGTCAGACCATGAGGGATAGAATAGTAAGAGATGATCAGGGGCCCAGGACATGTGGTCTGTCAGGCTATTGGAAAGAATTACTCAGGAGAATTAGGAGCCATTAGGGCAGGGTGAGCAGAGGGTGCTGGAGCTGTCTGTATTTAACTGGGTTGTTTTGACTACTGTGGTGAGAATGGATGTGAGGGGGAGAGGACAGTGGAGAGTGCGCCCGAAATCTTCCAGTAAGCAGTCATGACCAAGTTGGAGGGAAGGAAGTATATTTTTGGAAATGTGTTTGTGAAGTAAGGTGTTATGTTAAGTGCCCATCCTAGGTATGAGGCACATAGCTTGTTATTTATTTTTAATCTTTACCATTGTGCTCGATAAATATTTAAAGATGGGGAAACTGAGGCTGAGAGAGGCAAGACCAAGTGCCCCCAAGTGCCTTGTTTTTAAATAAGCCAGGGTTCTCAGTTCTAAGAATGGGATCCACTCTAGATAATTACAGCAGGAAGGGAACTGCAAAGGCTACAGGAGTTTGCAGATTTCTTAGGATGCTCAGCCGCTCTTCTCGGAGCAGCCCTGAGCCATACCTTAGAACTAAATATGCAAGGAGCCGGAGCATGATGCAGCCCCTGTGCATCATGGGAACAGCCTTTGGAACCACCGACTTATTATCTTTTTTTTTCTTGGAACACCCATTTTTGAAATAATGTCTGGCTTCTTAAGATCTCACTGTACTCTCACACTTACTCTCTCTGAGGAAGGGTAGGAATTACCAAAGTGAGAGATGCAGTATCCAAGCTGACTGCAGTTCACCCTCTGACTGTCTCCCCCCCACACACCCCTTTTCCAGCTTCTACAACAGAACACAACTCTCCTTTGTATAAAGCATGGCATTCTCACCTAAGAAGAGGACCCCCAAATCCCTATTTGAAATCTGTTCCTAGTTTCCTGTGACGCACACCTAGTTTCCAGTGTCATGCTAACTGCTCACTGAAGTCTCATTTTCTCTCGGGTCGTTAGCTCACTAAGGTACATGGAATGTTGAACTCTTTGTATGAATTTTTTATATTCAATAAACTGTACCCCAGTAGAGATGATGCCTGTGTCGCCATATTTGCTGTCACTAAGGACATATCACTGGACCATTGAGTGCACCTGAGGTGGGGAATGGAGGACAACATGGAGAACTACGGTTTCTAATAAGCTCCGTTGTCTTGCAGGCAATTCTTTGGCTTTATTCACTTCATGGCTTTTAGATGCTAGGCTCGCAAAGAAATACTTTCTTGGCAGTCATATATAGGAAATCCACTCACATCTTCGTAGTCTGAATGCTCTAATAGAGTAGTTTGTTTGGCCTGTAGGAATTATTTGAAGATTTTCTTGATTGGTGTCCAGCCGCATGCCCGATGGGCACCAGGTTATTAATTTTCTTTTTCTCCTTTTTTATTGGATATATCCTTTATTTACATTTCAAATGTTTTCTCCTTTTCAGGTCTCCCCTTCAGAAAGCCCCTATCCTATTCCCCCTCCCCTGCCTCTAAGAGGGTCCTGCCCTGGCATGCCCCTACCCTGGGGCATCGAGCACCCTCGGGCCCAAGGGCCTCTCATCCCATTGATGTTCAACAAAGCCATCCTCTGCCGCACATGCGTCTGGAGCCACGGGTCGCTCCATGTGTGCTCTTTGGGTGGACACTGTTGCTCCCTCCATGGGGCTGCAAACCCCCTCAGCTCCTTCAGTGCCTTTTACAACTCCTCCGTCGGAGACCTGCACTCAGTTCAATGGTTGGCTGCGAGCATCCACCTCTGTATTAGTCAGGCTTTGGCAGAGCCTCTCAGGTGGCAGCCATATCAGGCTCCTGTCAGCCAGCACTTTCCAGCATCCACCGTAATGTCAGGGTTTGGTGGCTGTATATGGGATGGATCCCCAGGTGGGACAGTCTCTGGATGGCCTTTCCTTCAGTCTCTGCTCCACATTTTGTCTCCATATTTCCTCCTGTGAGTATTTTGTTCTCCCTTCTAAGAAGCACTGAAGCATCCACACTTTGTTTGGTCTTCCTTCTTGGGCTGCACCAAGTTATATTTAAGCATGTGTGAATAAGGACATTGTAAAATATCTCTTTCTTTCTTTCTTTCTTTCTTTCTTTCTTTCTTTCTTTCTTTCTTTCTTTCTTTCTTTCTTTCTTTCTTTCTTTCTTTCTTTCTTTCTTCCTTCCTTCCTTCCTTCCTTTCTTTCTTTCTTTCTTCTTTCTTCTTTCTTTCTTTCTTTCTTTCTTTCTTTCTTTCTTTCTTTCTTTCTTTCTTTCTTTCTCCCTCCATCCCTCTGTCCCTCCCTCCCCCCTCTCTCTCTTCCTCTTCCTCTGCCCCCTCCCCAGGCCTGCTGAGTTGGAAGCATGTCTTTCTTGTTCATCCACTCACCCAGCACATATATTAAATGTATCTCAGACAGTAAGCTACATGTGGGACACATTAGTGAGTCACATGTCTATAACTCCTCATTAGGGCACCAGTTCTCAGCCTGTGGGCCGCACCCTCCTTGGTGGGGATGTTGAAAGACTTTCACAGAGGTCACCTAAGAGCATCGGAAAGCACAAATATTTATATTATGACTTACAGCAGTATCACAATTACAATTATGAAGTAGCAACAAAACTAATTTTATGGTTGGAGGGTTACCACGACACGACTGTATCAAAGGGTTACAGCATTAGGAAGGTTGAAAACCACTGTCTGAGCCTTTGCTTTCCGGCTTTAGGAGGCTGCTAACCTGTCAAACATCACCATTCCTTTCTGGTTGTAGCCAGGGTTGTAATTCATGTGCAGTCCAGCAGGGGGCAGATGAAGCCTATGGGAAAGGCTAGGCTACAGTGAATAATTTCATAAATAGTTTCTCTCCAAAGCTGAACAAAGTCACAAACTAGAATCTGGCCTTGTGTTTGTGCTTGTTATTTATTTGACTTTAATTGATCTGACATCAGATCAGAAAACATGTATTTCTTATTTGTTTAAAACATATTTATTTACGATCTAGCTGTTGCCCACCCCTACTGGTCCCCCCTCCCACAATTCCTCACCCCATTCTTCCTTCTTCCTGTTCCTGAGAGAGTACTCCCCGCACCACAAGGCCTTCCCCCTTCCTGCAGCCTCAAGTCTCTGGAGGAGTCGGGTACATCTCCCACTGAGGCCAGACCGGGCAGTCCTCTTATATATGTGTTGGGGGCCTCAGACCAGCTTGTGTATGCTGCAAGGTTGGTGGCTCAGTCTTTGGGCGCACCCAGGGGTCCAGGTTAGTTGAGACTGCTGATCTTCCTAGGGGGTTTCCAGCCTCATTTGCTTCTTCAGCCCTTCCCTTAATTCAACCACAGGGGTCCCCAACTTCAGCCCAATGGTTGGGTGTCAGTATCTGTGTCTGTCTCATTCAGCTGCCGGTTGGGCCTTTCTGAGGATAACCATGCCAGGCTCCTATGTGTAAGCACATCATAGCATCGGTAACAGTGTCAGGCCTTGGTGTCTTCCAAGTGGATCCCCAGTTGGGCAGGTCACTGGACCTCCTTTCCTTCAGTCTCTTCTCCATTTTTGTCCCCACAGTTCTTTTAGATAGGAGCAATTCTGGGTAATTTCATCTTCCAAAGTAAAAATTTTTCTGGCATAGTTGCTGGAGGATCTCTTTTAAAAAGGGGTCCTAGTGATCCCCTTAAAAATAGTGTTCCCTTAAAAACATGATCCCCTTAAAAATAGTGTTAAATGGATTTAGTACAAATTTAACTTAAAGTTTTCCATAGATGTGACATTTTATTCAGACGTTTCCTTAGGATGAACTGCGGCCACATTTTTATTGTTGCTGGGAGGAGGCCCTTAGCTCATCTTGTCCCAATTTCAACAATAATAGCCTCTCCTACAATCTCATAGTTTAACAATAATAGCCTTTCCCACAGTCTCATATTTTGAAAGTGACCAGAGGAAAATTTCAGAGGTGAAAAGAAAGCAAACCATATGTGATTTTGTGCAGGAAAATCATGAGATCACAGCCAGCCTTCTGGTGATTCCCCAGAAAGGTAGTGGTAAGTGGGGAAGGGAAGTGGGAACGGGGTTGGGGGTTGAGGGTGGGGGTGGGGTGGGTGGGTGCTGGGAAATGAATTCCTAGCACTTCTAAGAGCTAATTACACCTCTGGATTCTGTCCAGTTAGTTTTCTTCCCTACAAGACAGCAGGTTCTGTGGACAAGGTCACGTGTATCTTACCAACCCCTGACTTGTCTGTGGCCATCAATGACTTACCCATAAGCCTCTGCTTCCGAAATGCTGGTTCTCCCAATGGTGGCATTGAAAAACTGAAGAGATGGATAGATTTGTTTGGTGACTGGGTGTGTGCATGTGTGACTTCCGGGTCTCTGTCCCCAGCTCATCTGTGAGGATGTGGGATGTGGAGGCCGCAGGAATAGAAAGGCCTTCATAGCTGCACATTCAATATTGTCTGTAGATAAGAAGTAGAATGACCACACTTGTTCAAATAAAGAAATCTATAATTTCCCTATATAATCTATAAATTCTCTCCATATATAATCTACCCCAAAGAGAAGTCTATATTTTGTCATAACACTTAAATCTTGAGGCAATTATTCTACTTCTAGAAGGTATCATTTCCTTTTCTTTGGTTGGGGGGCATTATGTGGCATAATGACAGTTGCGTAGCTATTGTCTAAGAACCATCAGATTCTAACGGTTCACCATTTTGCTACAGCACATTATTGAGAGCGAGTGGCTTTCTGCTGGCCTATCATCTTCTGTGTGTGTGCTAGTGAAGTGCTGACTGTCCCTGGTTGTGGACAGTCTATTCAAGGATGCTTAGAAACAACCTTGGAAGATAATGTTTCCTCTTCAAAGTAAGAGGCACACTGGCTACGGTGTTTGAAGCTCCCATGACTCCCTCAGGCTCATTGTGCAAGCATTCCCAGTGTAACTCCACCAAAGAGCTCCAGGTTCAGTGGGAGAGCCTGTCTTAGGCACTAAGACGGAGGGTCACCATCGCTGAGTGTGAAAGAGCATGCTGGGAAAACCTGAGTGTGACCCCCTGGAACTCACATAAAGGTGGAAGAAGAGAGCCAATCCCACAGTGTCGTTCTCTGCCCCTCACACTTGTGCTGTGGCATTGATGGAGCGATCCGTGCTGCATGCTTAGGATGAAACACAGCTTAGACATACCTGTTTCAATGCTTGCTTCAAGTGTTAGGCGGAAACCAGAGAGCTTTCAACAACGCCAAAGAAAAATGATGATTCTGCCTCTTAGAGAAGAAAATCAACAAACATAAGGTTCTCTGAGGCAGATAATTCAGAACCACAAAATTTCACTTTGGCAGTCTGTGGCAAGCGCTATCTGAGTTACGTTTGGTCCCAGATGACGGCTCTTTTCTTCAAAGTGGCCATGCGTCAGATTTTCTGTGTCTCTCTCCTCTTGGTTGTGTTTGCTCACGTGATGTTTTTGCAGTGAGCATGGACATCTCCTGACTCAGTTGACTACCCACTCCTTCAGACTGGGAGGCCTCCTGGACAGCTCCAACAGTAGCGGGCCAGGCAGCTAAGGGTTACTTCCTTAGGAACTTGGCCTGCTTTCTACTCGCCCTGCACAGTTCTGTGCATGCTAATCCCTGGGAGGGCAGCTGTCATGATCAGAGTTTTCTGTGCACCCGAGGAGACTCTGCTTCTATTCTTACTTCAGCAGAAGTCTCAGTCCTAACTGGGACTTTCTTCCCCTCTCTGTGCTCTTTGTACCCACTGGCAAGTCTGTTCTGGTTCCAAGTGTCTCTAAGAAAGATTACCTTTGTGGAAGGGAACAGACACCCTAGGCCCCACCCTTCTCCAGATTATGCAAAGAAGAATTTGTATAATGCCCAGAAGCAATCTCCAGATGTCTAACAACAGAATAATGATCAGGGAACCAGAAGTACATTTGGGGTTTGGGGAAACCAGTTCTGGATGATCTCTTCCACGTCTTTCTTTCCAGCTCTTCTTGCCCTGTTGGATTCCAGTCCTTGGAATGGAACCACATGGCTGTCCCAGCTCTCACTCCATATAATGTGCCAATTACATTCAAGTCCTGGTTTATTGACTTTCCTCTCAGCCAGCTTCCCCTGAGTTGTGTCCCTCCATTCTGTTGCCAAATACAGTGAAGGCATGCTGTGTGGACCAGAGGATAGAGAGTCACACGCAATTCTTAGACTCCAAACACAAGCCAAGGGCACGCTGTGTGGACCAGAGGATAGAGAGTCACACGCAATTCTTAGACTCCAAACACAAGCCAAGGGCATGCTGTGTGGACAAGAGGATAAAGTTGCATGCAGTTCTTAGACTCTATTCATGCCATTTCTCATCACTAGGAAAGAGAAGTTTTCCTGAGACTTGGCTAACACACCTTCTGCTCTTGTATTAGTTTTCTTGACTTGGGACTTCATCTGGGTCATTTTCTGTTATGAAAGAAGTATGATAGACTAGTTGAGAATTCTACTTCAGCCCAATACCATGGGCATGATCCACGGTGGTTGAAACTACATACTCCCCCACATATGGATACGCCCTCACCCATACATATATACATACACCCTACATATGGATACTCCTCACCCCCACACACATACATACACTCCCATCTATGGATAACCCCCCCCACATACATACACACCTACATATGGATACCCCCTCATGCACACACACATACACACCCACACCCACATATGGATACCCCCTCACCCCCAACACATACACACATCATTTGGCCTAGACACAGTCTGAAGGCTGACATTTTGCTTAAAGTTATGTGGTTTGATCTGCTAAGCTGTGGCTTTGGGTTTTGTGTGATGAGATTCAAACGCTCCCCCTACCCCCACCCATAAACATTCTCAGTGTCAAGAAAATTTATGTTCCCTCCAACTCCACAGGAATGATATCACTCTGAAGAATTCCCAGGCAATTATTCCTCCTTGCAAGGAAACAGCCTCTCCTTTCAGGGCCCAATCAAGCAACTACAAATCAAAGATTGTTGGATATGTTCCACTAATAGCACAGAAAGCCATTAGCTGGAGTCATCTGAAAAGGGCTTGTGGCTTGGATATCTGTGGTCTCACAGGAAAAGCTTCTGTAATGTCAGATTGCAGTTACCAAGTGGCTCAGCGGAGTCAAGCATCACATTTCTCAGAGCAAGAGGTTATTGATTGCCCACAGAACCAACAGAATTTCCCTTGCTCACTTGCATAAGACCAAGAGTCCCTTCAAGTTGAACTAAACCTAAAAGGAGAAACAACACATACAGATGCCTGTTTCCCAGTTCCTGTTGTGAGGGAGGAAAGGGAGGAGGCACCTCTGAGGTTCTTGGTGGACTCTGCAAGATTCTCCCTTCTTCAGTCTTAATTAATGAAGTTGGATTCATTGGAAACATTCCATTGGGTTGAGGCCTGGCTTCCAAGACTGCCTCTACTCAAAAGAGACCCTGCATCAATCACTGTCATTAATCTAACAGAAGCACCTATTTGGCTGGGGTAGGGGGACTTCTTCTTAGTCTCTTTCTTTGTGATTATTAAGGGCTGCAAACTCCGTGACTCCTTGGCCTTGGCCAGAGGTGGGCATAGTACCTATTCCTCTACTAGCAGTGGTTGGTTTAAGGACAGGACATGTGACAAAATGCTGTCCTATTAGATGCCTTTCCTCAGTTGGTTCTAGGAAGAGCTGATAATGCAGGCATCTTATGCTGGGGCGTGTGGGGGATGGGGTCAAGGGCTGCTCGAGGCTGCTGTCAGCCACATGAAGAAAACCCGTCTGAACTGAAGAGAATGGAAAGGGAGTCAGAGAAAGAAGTGTCCTTGTGGCATGAGGACCTAGGTTTAGGTACTGAGTGTGTGTATGTATAAATGTGTGTGAGTGTGCATGTGTGTGAGTGTATGTGTATGAGTATATGGGTGTGTGTGTGAGTGTATGTAAGTATGTGTGATTGTGTGTATGAGTCTGTGTTAGTGTATGTGTGAGTGTGTGAAAATGTATGTGAATGTGTATGTGTGTATGTGAGTGTATATAAGTGCATATGTGTGTATGTGTGTGAGTGTGTGTAAATGTGTGTGTATGGGAGTACGTGTGAGTTTATATGAGTGGATATATGTGTATGTTGGTGTATGTAAATGTGTGTATGTTGGTGTGTGAGTGTATGTGACTGTATGTGAGTATGTGAGTGTAATTGTGTGTATATTTGTGTGTGTGCAACTGTGTGAGTGTATATGTGAGTGTGAGTTTGTATGTGTGTGAATGTGTATGTCTGTGTGGATAAGTGTGCATGTATGTTGGTGTGTGTGTGAATGTGTGTGAATGTGATGGTGTGTGTGAGTTTGTACGTGTATGTTTGAGTGTGTGTGTCCCAGCATCCTTCTATTAAAGTCCCATTTTGATTAAGCTTTGTGTATTGGGCTTCTGCCAGAAAGAGCACTCTGTCTGATGCAGGTTTTCTTTCCTCTCTAGCATGCATCAATTACACATAAGAGGTTTCTGATGACATTTTAGTCTTTATAACATGTTTTATTGCTTCACAATACTATCGATGCAAATAACATGTTTTGGTTAAATCTGTTTCCTGTTCCTTCCCTTGTGGTACCCCCTTTTCTTTAGCTTACCCTTTCCTCTCTGGCCATGTTTTTTTCCATACTCACATAACGGAAGAATAAATATTGTTTTAATACTTACACACCCAAAACAACCAACAGATTCAATTAAACCATCAAAACACTCTTGGATAAATTTTGTTTACAAGCACAAAAGTCTCTGGACAACTAAAGTAATTTCAAAGAAAAAGCACAAAGTTGGAGACAACACAAGGCTGATGTCAATCACCACAGAACTGTGGAAGCTAAGCTATCATGGAACTATCATAGCGCTTTCATGGGACAATGGCTTAGGCCCCACTTTTCTCTAGAGCCCACCCCCACTACTCTTCTTGTTCCAACTTTTTAAAAAAACTCTTTATTCCTTGTAAACTTCATATCATGCACCCCAGTCCCACTCATCTCCCTATCCCTCCATATCCACCCTCTGCCCTTGAAACTGCCCACCTCCAAAAGAAAGCAAATAAACAACAAAAAAAATTCACTGTGGAAGTTGTAGTGGGTTAGTGTACCATTTTGTCCACACATCTTTACTTATAAATGTTCATCACAATGAGTCTTTGATCTGGTGTGAGGCTCCTAACCACTGTAACCCCAGTTCCAAGGAATCTGATGTCCTTTTATGACTTCTCTGGGTCCAGCCACATATGTGTCATACAGACATATACACAGGCAAAGACTCATACATATAAAAAATAAACCTTAAAAAAATCAGAGGTACTTCACATCTGTCCTCCATTGAAGGCTACAACTCTGCATTCCCACCTTTCTGAGGACACAGAGATTTTTTTTATGATTTTGTAGTTTTCAGGAAAGACATTTGCATATTTGGCATACTATAATTTCAGTTAAACTGGGTTATTAGAGTTACCAGTTACCACAGAGTTAATTCCTTGTGAGTTCCTGAGATAGCTAGATTCTCACGTATGCCTTCTTGGCACTTGCAAATGCTCCATGAGCACCCGTCTCTGCCATTGAAACAGGAAGGTAGAACAAGCAGCCCATGCCTCACGCTCGGGATGCCAGCAGAACTCTGAGATTTGTTACGCCACCCACAGCATCTGTCTTGGTTAGGGTTTCTATTGCTTTGAGAAAACATCATGACAAAAGCAAGTTGGGGAGGAAAGGATTTATTTGACTTACACTTCCAGATCAAGTCCCTCATCAGTGGAAGTCAGTGCAGGAACTCAAGTAGGGCAGGAAACTGGAGGCAGGAGCTGAATACAGAGGCCATGGAGGGGCACTGCTTACTGGCTTGCTTTCCATGGCTTACTCAGCCTGCTGTCCTGTGGAACCCAGGATCACCAGGCCAGGCACCACCTACAGTGGGCTGGTCCTTCTCTGATTGATCACTCATTGAGAAAATGCCTTACAGTTGGTTCTCATGGAGGCATTTTCTCAACTGAGGCTCCTTCTTCCATTATGATGCTAGTGTCAAGTTGACACATAAAACCAGTTAGGACAGCAACCTTCTGCCTCCCAACCTCTCCTTTCTTATCAGAATTCAAGGTTCTATTGTCTCAGTTCCATTGGCCTGGGTTTGGGGCAGTTCTCCAGGATACTTAGTTTTCCTTAGACAATGAAAAAGAATTTCCCAAACAGAGGATCCTGTCCTCATAGTGGCATAGTTGGTTCTGTTAAGAGGTGATCTCCTTGGTCATCATCTCTGTCACCCAGCACAGTAGTTGTCTCAAGCAGACAAAGTTCACTGAGGGGGCCCCTCTGTCAGAATGCTTGCCTCCTGGCTTCTTATGTGATGTCATTTCAGTGGTGTAAAACTATTTCTTTGTGAGGGTGAGAGACACCAGTGTAGCACCCTGTCTGATCTGAAGTCATCTCTCAGCCCTACAATTTGTCTAAACACATCTCTGTGGCAGCTTGCCAGTGCCCACACCCACACAGGAGTGCTAAAGCACACAAGGATCTGCCTTCGGAAGTGAATTAAGCCCTTTGGTGAGACTCTCTCGTGATGGCTTTCCATGGGTGCTTTACTGACTCCAAAAGAGAGTGTCATGAGAATTTAGGTTGTTTTCACTTTCACGGTGATTGGGTGACATTCTGGGTGTGTCATGGGCTTCCTGGGGGTAGAGAGACACTGGCTAATCTTCCCTGTGCAGTGCCTGCTCTCTCTCTATCCAAACACTATTGTATGGCCTGTGCTCTTTTTTTCCCTTTTCTGTTGCAGGAATTTTGGCTACACCTCTTTAAGTTCCAGATGAATCACAGGCACACATCTACCCAGGAGCTATCTTGGATCTGCAGATGAAACACACACACACACACACACACACACACACCCCAGCTTATTTTTAAACTGTCTTATTGGTTCTGTGGCTAGGCTCTTCTAAGCCTTCTGCAGCTAGCATGTCACCTTTACTCCTAGCTCAACATCTCTAATTCTGCCCTTAACTTAGTTGCCCAGTTACCTTCTGTGAAGCCCATTGGTCTTACTGCCCAAGACACTTTTGGGCTGCCCTTCTGTGGGCCATTTTCCTTTTCTGCCTACATTTTGGAAGATCTCCCCTACAGCTCTGAGTCTGTTCCATCTCTCTCCTCCAAGTATCTTGATTTCCTCCTCCTCTACCCTAGCCTGTGGGAGACTGAAAGTCCTGCCTGTTTCTTTCTGTCTAGCCACTGGCTGCTGGCATCTTTACTGATCAAGATCCAAATGGAGAACAGGACCTTTAGCACCAGTATATGCAGATTCCTGATTACATTAAAGCATCAGAACTATTCCTCTACACCTCACCTTTTCTGTCCAATTTAAAAAAAAAAAACCTCTCAGATCTAAATTGAGCATAACCACAATTATGTAAATTACAAAGCATGATATACAATCAACATCCAGTCCATCATACTTGTCAATTAAAGTACTTTACCACCATTTCTAACTTAAAGCATTACAACTCTATCCCTGAATTAGGTTTAACCTATAACACCATCTGAAAAACATGCTTTCTACTCTATATCATGTCTTTAATGTTAAACAACTTAAATTTGCTTATGGGACTATAATTAGTCTTCAACCCTGTCAGAAATCCAAGAATGATATAAATATTACCTGGGTATATAAACATACCTTCTTAAACTTAAACATTTGTAGAGACAGAAGAGTACCTGGACAGTCCCCATTTCTCAAAACTATGGAGTATCAGACTTTAGTTTCCTGGCCCAGGATCATCTGCCAGACCTTTGTAAAGCAGAATTATGAAGGACTGTTTATCCTGTATTGGCAGAGCTATCAGTTGACTATTCTGCATAGTGTGTCCATTTTGGACAATATTTTCTATGTAGATGAAATAGGCAATTTCTGCCCCATGTCTACCTTGCCGTGATAAGCAACCTCTCCTGAGGTAAAGATGCTCAATATCTTCTTTGAACTGTGAAGAGGGATCTGAGAAGAGCAAACATGTCTCTAGTGATATTATCCTTAAAATTCCAACATGATTCTTTACAAACCCTCAAAGATCATTTATTGATATCATATGGACAAACAAAAAACCCAGGATAGTTAAAACAATCCCGTACACTAAAAGAATCTCTGGAGGTATCACCATTACTGCTTTCAAGCTGTACTACAGAGCAATAGTGATAAAAACCACATAGTATTGGCATAAAAGCAGACAGATTGATCAGTGATATAGAGTGGAGACCCAGAAATGTAAAAGCTTTTGTAAGGCAAAAGATATCATTACTAGGACAGAATGACAACCTACCGAATGGGAGAAGATCTTCACCGACCCTACATCTGACAGAGGACTAATATTCAAAATACACAAAGAACTCAAGAAGTCAGACACAAATAAACCAAATAACCCAATTAAGAAATGGTCCAGAGCTAGACAGAAAATTCTCAATTGAGGAATCTATAATGGCCAAGAAGCAGTTAAAGAAATGTTCGACATCTTTCATCATCAGGGAAATGCAGATCAACATGCCTCTGAGACTACAGCTTATACCATCAGGAATGGCTAACATCAAGACATCAACACATGCTAGTGAGGATGTGGAGCAAGAGGACGATTTCTCCAATGCTGGTGGAAGTGCAAACTTGTACAATTTTGGAAATCAACTTGGCAGTTTCGCAGAAATGTGGACTACTAAAAACCCGGCTGTACTATTCCTGAGCATCTGTCCAAAAGATTGTCCCCCATTTCACAAGGACACTTGCTCAACTATATTCATAGCAGCTTTATTAACAATTGTCAGAAATTGGAAACAGCCTAGATATCACTCAACTGAAGAGTGAATAAAGAAAATGTGGTACATTTACACAATGGAATACTACTCATCTATTACAAACAAAGACATGGTTCAATTTGCAAGCAAATGGATGGAACTAGAAAATATCATTCCAAGAGAGGTAAACCAGACTTAGAAAATGACTCATGGTTTCACTCATATTCACTTATAAGTTAACATTAGCCATGAAGTACTGGATAGTTACATGACGTGCTCAAGCATTCCCGCCATTGATGTCCTAGCTTGTGGGGCTCATGGACCACAAGGTATTGGCACAGAACTGGTTAGACAGAGCATGCCCGAACCACGGACATCTCAAACTTGAGACCGGAAGGAGTGGGTTAACTCCCTCCCTGTATCTATGCCAGCCTTGGAGCATGTGACCCAGACACTCTCAACCAGGTTGTCACAGGTGGCGGGGTACCTGGAATGCCTGCCTCTACATGCTAATGAAGCTTCTCAGTAGCTTAGCCTTCAGCCAATGACCTTTCCCTCCCTGGATAGTCCCATGCCCTCACCCCCAAAGTTATATAACCCTTGGTTCACTTCCAAAAAGGGTACACATTCAAACACATCCCCAATAAAGAAATAAAAAACAGCTGCAATCTTCTCAGAGAGCTGCTTCATTAAAGATCTTTGGCGAAAGCCTTCACTTAAAGGAGCCATAATACCAAGATTCTCAGAGGAGGTTCCCCTTCCTTCTATCCCCACCCCCACTCTCCCACTCCCAGCCTCCACTCCCATCCCCACACTCACACTCCCAGGGCCCCCATCCCCATCCTGCTCCCAACTGGACTGGGATCCCTCTTGGCCCAGACTTTACCCCTCCTAGCCTATTGGTGTCCTATTGGGCAGTGGTGTCTGACGCCTGGAGGGAAGAGGCTGACTGTGGACCCGCCCTGTTCTGGATTTCTCCCTGTCTTCTACAACCTGGTGTACCGGGCACCTGCCAACTGTGAGAGGAGAAGCGGAACCTGGTACCACAGCTGGCACCCAATGTGGGACCCAACCAGCTGAGGCATACCACAGCTGGTGCCCACAGGATCCAATGGGACCTCCAGTTTGAGGATGCTCCGCCTTGCCAGTTCCTCTGGTGGCATGGTCTGTGTGCCCACACTAGCTCATTTTCACGGTGACAGGGAAAGACTGAGAGTGAACGAGAAATGATGGCTCCAAGGGAAGTCCGACCATGGGAATCAGCTGTCTGGGAAATCTCAGGTTCAGGACTCCGTCAACTGAGATGAAGCTGCCATGATGCCAGAGACATAGCCGCACACTGGGAGCCAGGCAAGCCTATAATGAAGATGCAGTGGAAGAGAAACGGCATCCTTGGCTCTTTCCACAGCTGAACCACAGATTCTGGACACTCCTCTGCTGGGAGGCAATCAAGACACATCCACAGACGTTGGCATTCTTGCCTACATCTGCACCATGAGCTAAAGAAGCCGGTCACACCGGGTGGCCTGCTGGGGCCAGCTGTCAAGCGTAGCCCAGTGCTCGGGCCTCTCCACCTTTTCTTCTCTCGCTCTCTCCTCCGCGGTGCCCGCACACGTGACTTCTGGCAGTGCTCACTAACGACACCTCTGTGTGTGGTTTCTGCTTGGCCTCTGGGAGGATTTGTTTGGTTTGAGGACACTGAGCCAGGAAACAGAAATACTTTTTTTTTTTTTTTTTTTTGTAAAAGCCACAGAGAGATCTTGTGATCAAGCCAACAGGAATGCCATAATAGTCAGGGGGTGGGGGGCAGTAATCTGTTAGGTGCCATGCCAGGTCTTGGAGAAACAAAGATGAGAAAGAGTGGAAACTTCTTTTCGTTATGTACTTGGGCAAAGGGCACAGCCTCGAGTTTTGGTATCAGGAAACAATTGGAAAAATCTGGGCTTGGTGTCTGGCTCTGCCAGAAAATTACAATCTGAATTTCCTTAGCCACTTAATTAGCGAAGAGTATAGATGGGTAATTGGTGGGTAATTGGAATATTTCTATGTTTTCCGAGGACACTGGCCACCTGGTTTCCTGCTTTATTTAAATTATCATGTCGTATTTGATATGTACAAAAATGTGAGAGTCACACAGTTAAGCGATTGTGTTCAGAAGCAGTGGTAGCCCCGTGAGCCTTCCGTCCAGCATCCCACCAACTCCATCACCTCAGTTGATGGCCTTCCTCTTAGTCTATCTCCTTAGTCACCTCCCAGCCAGCAGCATTCTAAACTTTATTTCTTGCCAGTCCGTGGCATTCAAATAATTTAACATGAGCTTCTCCTAGCCGTATAGACTTATCTTGTGCACATACAAAAGGTAATCTCCAGGGTAAGATTGTTATGAATATTCAACTCACTTCTTCTGGTTGTATCCATTTAAACTCCCACTAACAGTGTCTGAAAATTCCAGTTGACTCATAAACATACCAAACCCTTGATGATGCCATATTTTTTTGATTTTTGCCAACCGAGTGGGTGAAAATGGCATTTGTTGGTGTCTTAATCAGTGTCTGTTGCTAATGAGCCTGAATATTATGTGAGTATACACAATAATTCATGTTTCCTGCTTTGTGAACCCTTTGTGGTTTCTTCCCTCCATATTTATCTTTTGGATAGTTTGGCTTTGTACTTACTGACTTATTTGTTGGACTTACAAGAGATTTTTCAAAAAGTAACTTTCCATAGGCAGGCTATAGGTTTTATATATAGTGTTTTTGGCCAGTGTTTTTCTGGTCACTATTTTCCCCATCGGGTTTATTGTTAAAGGAAATTCTCAGGGGTAGAGATGTGTCTCAGTTGTTGAAGGCATTTGCTACTCTTACCCAGCACCCATGTGACTGCTCATAAACAGCTGTAAACCCACTTTTGCTACCCTCTTCTGGACATGTTAGTGATGCACATACATGTAAGGCAAACACGTAACATCAAACTACACAAATCCTTAAAAACAACAACAACAAAAAACCTTGATTTGCACATAGCTCCCTCCCCAATAGTTAGCACTTGTGTCCCTTTACGATCCGTTACCATCTTGAGTTTCTTCTGGATAATCTTAAATAGTGTTATCATTTTGCCTCTTCTGACTAAGTGCTAAGAGCTAATGGGAAAGGGTTTGAATTTCCTGCATAGTGTGAAGGAGGCCTTAGTTTCTTTTCACAGATTTCGTCCATGTAATGACCAATAGCTCCGCAGTATTTCTTGGAGAATTCTTGCTTCAGAAGTCACCACAGTACTTCTATGCTGTCCTCACATGACCCTGTCCCCTCTCATTCTTTAGTTTATTTATGTCTCTGCCCATAGAACAGCCACTTTCATTATGTCAATTTTATATATGCCTTGATCACTTTTCTTTCTAGGAGTACCTTATTTTGAGGTGTTTGCTCATTGTGTAAATTTGGGAACCATTGACCAAGCTCCTCAGTTATTCTGGTTGGCATTGGAATTGAATACAAATTTGTGGTGGGAGAAGGGACACTTGTGAAATATTTCAGAAATATGTTGTAGGAGTGGTCTCAGGGGGCAGACATGTACAGTTACATTGCTACTTCAAATGATGGGTGCTTTTCTGCACTAAACCTTTGATAGAAGGTATTGTATGGAGAGAGCATGTGTGAAGATTCTCAATGAACTCAGATTATGATTCTAGTTTAAGAAGTCCCAAAATTACAGCTGCATATGTAGCAGAGGATGGCCATGTTGGACATCAAAGGGAGAAGAGGCCTTGGTCCTGAGAAGGCTCGATGCCCCAGTATAGGGGAATGCCAGGACAGGGAAGTGGGAGTGGGTGGGTTAGTTAGCAGGGAGAGGGGTGGATGGGTTAGGGGACTTTTGGAGGGGAAACCAGGAAAGGAGATAACATTTGAAATGTAAATAAAGAAAATATCTAATAAAAAATAAAAAAAAATTGAAGAAGCCCCAAACTGTTTACCCCATTTTTTCCAGATCATGTGAGGTTGGAGATAATCACAGGACTAGCTTTGTTGACACCCAAGGGGTAGGGCCAGAATGATGATGATGTTTTGCAGCCGTATCAGCCTGCTATCAACCTGAACAACCAGACCTTGTGCCTACCCATTCTTTCCCATGTCTCCAATCTTTTATATAAACACATGGAAACTTTTCTAGAGTTATGTTTACCCAGACTCCGAGAGTTTTCATTACTTAAGAAGTCTACCCCATCTTTCTCAGATAAACCCACTTAGAATCTCTTCAGGATCTTATGAAAACTATTTGTAACAGTGTTTCAAGCTCAGCTTTTAATAGCTTTGCCTCTAGAATTTTATTCAACCCTGGGCACCGTTTTCTGGACATACTTCAACACTCAGTTACAGCATAACAACAGTGGTGATACACACTACAATTCTCATTCTAAACAGTCTCAGGGGTTGGCCTGAGTTGAAGGCTTGACTCTGCTTTGTTGTGTAGGCAGCACTACAGCATCCATTTAATTTCTAGCTATATGGTTCTTCATGTGTCGCCCACAGTGATGATGTCAGATTGCACACACTGCAAAGGAAGGGTCTTTTATGTTTGCATTCAAGATAAGAAATAAGAACTGCTAATTGCAGAATCTAGCATGGAGTGACATAGCTTGCCTCAGAGATCTTTTTCTCCCATGGGAGGAGCATGTTTTTTTTTAATTGGATATTTTCTTTATTAATATTTCAAATGTTATCCCCTTTCCCGGTTTCCTCCCTCCTGGAAACCTCCTATACCATCCTCCCTCCCCCTGCTTCTATGAGGGTGTTCTTCCACCCACCCCACTCCCACCTCCCTACTCTTGATTCCCTCACACTGGGGCATCCGTGAGCCTTCATAGGACCAAGGACTTCTCCTTCCATTAATGCCTGACAAGGTATTTCTCTGCTACATATGCAGCTGGAATCATGTGTACTGGAGGAGCATGTTAAAGTATAGAGAGTTTAGATATTTACAAAGGACAGGTGCTGGGAGACAAAGTTACGATCGAAAACTTAGAACTTAGATAGAAAAACATTTATTGACACTCTGGCTCCAAAGGAACCCAAGGTATGATGTAAAACTAGATCAGTTAAAGCAAATGTGGATGAAAAAAGAGATGGACAACTAGAATGGGAGGGAGGAAGAGCAGCCTCTGGCTTACATTTGCTTCCTGGGGGCCACAAATGTGATGCTCGTAACTTTCCAGATACAAGGGAAACAGTAAAGTCGATGATGGATAACTGCAGAGACCCATCCACTGGTCAGTGAGGTGAGCAGGCAGAAAGTGGAAATGGGACTGCACTTTAAAAATGAGGGGCTTTGAGTGAAGTCTTGAATGGTTTAAAACTAACCTTTTCACCCCACACAAAATAGGAGTGCAAAGAGACAAGAGAGAGCCCTGCTGTCCAGGGATGCTTTGGGGGAGGTGTAGGGGTCTTTACGGTCAGGTTTCCGGAAGAAGGAACCCATGCCCTGTGTGGGGAGAACACTGGCAAGATTAACATCTGGGGAAGTTGCTCTGACCTCCACAGCTGCATTTTCTCCCCCACATATTAGAATTTAGCGTTGCAAAAAGCCCTTACGCATGTTTCTCCCAATGTGGTCCACCTTGTGGGACCTGTGTGCCTTTGGCAAATGCAGAACATTTAGAGAACCAGCATAGCATCAGTGTCTACTGACCTCTGCTTTAAACATAAGAAAGCAAAACATAAACTTAGAAATGGCCCAGATCCCTCTGGAGTTATGGAATCCACCTTCCCTATGTGCCCCAAGAAAGCTCTAACTGTGTCTGGCTGTTTGGACAATGGCATGGATGTTGCTAGCTGGAGTGGAGGTAGAAACAAATCTAAGAAATAGGATAGACTCAGAAACTTTCACTTTCAATTTCCTTGCAATGGAAGAATGAAGCTTTGAGAATTTCAAATAGCCCCAGATTTAAATATATTTCTTTTTTTTGAGGAAATGCAGCACACACTGCTTTCGAAAGAAAGTTAGATTTCTGTAGCATGTAGCTATCACGATCCATCTGAGTATTTCTATCTTAAATATAGACTTATGATTTTCCTCTGCTGTGTTTTGAGGGGCTGTGTAACATTGCTATTCCTTTTTTTTTTTTTTTTTTTTTTGGTTTTTTTGGATTTGTTTTTTTTTTTTTTCGAGACAGGGTTTTCTCTGTCAGAAGAACAGCTCTGGCTGTCCTGAAACTCACTCGGTAGACCAGGCTGGCCTCGAACTCAGAAATCTGCCTGCCTCTGCCTCCCAGAGTGCTGGGATTACAGGCATGCGCCACCACCGCCCGGCTAACATTGCTATTCCTTAACAGTGGTTCACAACCTTTGAGGTCACATACCAGGTATCTAGCATATCAGATATTTACACTATGACTCATGACAGTTATGAAGTGTGCAACAAAATAATTTTATGGTTGGGGGTCTCCATAACATGGGATGTATAAAGAGTCACAACATTAGGAAGGTTGAGAAGCACTGCAATGGAAGAAATGATAGTTCCCTAGTAACAGAGATAGATGCCAACAGGTTTTAACCCGTACCTCAGAAGACCATAAGAAAATATCTGAAAGAAAAACATGGACTTTCTCAGTCCAAGATGCACCCCTCCTTTAAGACACCCTCTAACTTTGTATATAAATGTTTATTGTAGAATCATGCATTATAACATAGGAAAGAAACAGCTGGAATCCCCACTAACTGATGAAAGGCTACAAAACACAGTAGAGTTGTGTTTATTAGGTGGGACGTTATGCTGCAAAAAGAGGAAATAAAAATAGTGATGAGCCTTTAAAATGTAATATATATAAAAAGACACAAGCCAGGGAGACTCACATACTATGTATTTCTGTTAGTATAGGTTGCCTGGGATATGCAGCAGGGTCAGTTCTGATGTGAAGGTCCTGTTCCCCAATTGGTTCTTGAACTGTCAGTAAAGAAAGCCATGGGACAATTGTTGTGCAAAAGATATGGGCAGGACTTTGGGTCCCTGGAGGGAAACAGAGATGCAAGTAAGGAGAGAGGAGAACCAGGCAACCACGTGAGGTCTTGGGAGGACTGGTAGGCTGTGGCCATTCCTATAGGCGGGTATTCAGAGATTTTTAGCAGGGACTAGATTCAACTGACCTACTAAAGTTAGGGTAGGTGGGAGGAACAGAGCTAAGAGTTATGATAAGGGCATGATTTTCCAGGCGGGAGATACTATCACCCAGCAATTGCGCCAAGAAGGCAACTTGAAAACAATCAACTGTGTGTGTGTCTTTTATCCATGGATTCAAGGAAAGCTGGGAGGGGGCTGGTAGTGTGGCACTTCCCAGAGTTAAAATTGGGTAACATAAAACTACACACAACATGCAAATCTGTGCAAAGACAAAGTGAGCATCTGGGTGTGGCGTGGACAGGAATGGAGACTGCTACAGAATGAGTGTGGCCTGTGTTCTTAAGGGCAGTGCACTTTATCAATCATCCTGGCAGTGGTTGTACAGCTGCATGAAAATTCCCAAATACTGGGTGTGAACCCTGAAGAGTGGTGTGTGATTTAGATTAATAAAGTTAGTTTGAAAAAAAAAAACCAAAAACAAACCAACAACGGTTAGCATGCAGTGGCGGTGGTTAACCTGCACTCTCAGCACCTTCCACTCTGTCACATTCTTCCTGCTGCAGCGTCTTTGGGTAGCTGTCGTAAGGGAGTCATATTTCCTAGACGATGAAGCTGATGTGAGTTCCCTGCAGAGGTCCATCAGGCACCCAGGACTTTAGGCAGCTGATTCTGGACATACCTGACCGATCCGTGGTTCCAGCTCTCTGCTGGACAGAACCCCTCCAGGGTGTACCCTGGTGGAGGCAGTAATATTGGCATGGATATGGGCAAGTGGAGTTGCTGATCAAGCCAAGTTCTGGCTTCCTGTTTGGTTGAAGTCAAAGCACTTCAAGGTTTAAATCAACACTCTGAGTCAGATATATGTTTGTTTTCAAGGAGGGGTCCTCTGCCCCAACTCACTATCTGCAGACACATGATTTCCTGGCTCCAAGGGCAGCAACGTGACATTTTACCTTACCTAACTGAAATTTCTTTTCAGAGAAAATATACACATCTCAAACACAAAAGGTGCTAGCTTGGTCTCACTGTTTTGGTGTTGGTATTTAGCTGTGGGAGGCATCTATACATGTCTATTTACATCAGTAATGCCAAGTTGCAAGTGAGAAACACTGCTGCCTGTCAAAGTAGATCCTGTTGCCAGAAAACAACATAGATGCTTTTATGAAAAGATCAGGGACCGATGCCACTCAAAATCGTTATTGTAAAAGATGCCCTTGTCCCCAGAAATGCTCCTTTCACATCCAAGCCTGTCTGGAGAAGCCATTTCTCCATGAAACTTATCTTTGATCGCAAGTTGTCTTAGCAAAGAATGTAGCCTGTGCCACACAAGGAATTTAAAAGACTCCATTACTCATTCTCCATCATGTTTGTCTGACTGGATGCAAAAATCTGGGAATCTCTCGATGTGGTTGCAGCTGACTGCTCTTAGGGGACTGTTTGCTAAACACCAGGCTTTGCTGGTTTCTTCTGTGTTTTCCAAGGACCAAGAAGCTGTTTGTTCATCCTCACTGTGAGGCTCAGAGAACAAAAGCCAGAGAGCCCCAGGAGCCTGCATTGAAGGCTGACATGACCTTTGATCCCCATTAGTGAGGCTGGGAGGAAAAGAAGTGGGGTCTAACACCAGTCACAGTTAATGACAAATCTTGTTAGGGTTAGAAAAACAGCTTTGGATTCCAGCTGAGATGTCATCTGCAGTGGTCTTGAGTGGCGACCATCCAGGCTCCAAGCACAGCTCCATGCACAGCTTTCCTGAGCGTCGGCTAACCAATCATCCTGAGCCTGCTGGGGATTGAGGACTCTTCTCTACATCTGCCCAAGTCTAGGAGCACTGTTTTCTGTCCGGTCACCAATATGACTCACTCCTTCGAAGTTCTGACAGAGTAGAGGCACTGATCTCTTCTCTTCCACAAATTTTCTTCCACAAAATAGAATCACCACAAAGTGACACAGGAGGGCCGAGGAGATGGCTCTGTATGTAATGCGCTTGCTCTTAGAGAGGTGGCACTGCCAGATTTCTGTCCCTAGAACTCATAGAAAAAGTTGCAGATGGTAGCGGAGTAATCCCAGGGCTGAGGAGGCAGAGACAGGTGGATCCCCAGGGCTTGCTGAGGGAGACCTCGTTCTCTGATAGCACCCAGGCAGGGCTTTAAGGAGTCATGACCCAGGCCTGTCAAGGCTGGGAATTTAGGTTTTACTTAGCTCCTACCTGTGTATGAGTGGCTCATGTTTTTTTGACTGAAGTTAAGGACCGTTTTCTAAGTCTGTCTAAGTCAGCCTTCCAAATGCTGCAACCCTTCAATACAGTTCCTCGAATTGTGGTGATGACTCCCAACTATAAAATTTTCATTGCTATAACAGCGCTTTTGCTGTTGTTATGAATTGTAAGGTAAACTTCTGATATGCAGTACATCTGGAATGTGATCCTTATGAAAATGCTCAGCCCCAAAGGGGTCGCTGCCCAGAGGTTGAGAACCATTGTTCTAAGTGGTCTCAAAGATTTTTATCTTTCTAGTGTCTCCTTTTCCTGATGTTTATGATCGAGAGGAGAAATTTGTTGGGGTGTCTTTAAAACATTTTATTTTTGAGACATGGTCACACTATATAGCTCTGGCTGGCCTGGAGTGCATGAAGACCTGCCCGATTCTGCTTCCCAAGTACTGAGATTAAAGGTATAAACCATCACGACTTTTTCTGGTTTTACTTTTTGCCTGTGCCTGTGGTTTCTTCAGTTCCATGTCTGCAATATGCGAGTCAAAAAGGAAACTCCTTAGTGCTTCCCACCAAGGCATTCCATGGTCTCCGGGTGCCTGGCTCTGCTTTCTCTCTCTCTCCTCTTTCTTACGTTTTCTTGTATAAAATGTTCAAGGTTTTCATTTCTGCAGAGCAGGAGAGATGGGCAAAGCACACGTCTTCTATCTGTCCAGAATCCTTCTTGGAACACTTTAGAGAAAAGGAAGATGTGTCTGCCTGTAATCTTACTCCAGCATAACCTTCGCTTTTGCACTTTAATTTTGATTTCTTGTTGATGTGCATATAATATTTTACAGGGCAGTTATCAATGTATAAAACATTTAATATCCTATTTATACCACTTATTGCATTTTAAAATATAAAAACATTCCTCGTGTTTATAGATTTCAGAATTACCACTAATATAGCCATTAATACTCAACACTATTAGCATCTCTACTTTAGAAAGCCTTTTCTCATTGGTTACAATTTCTACATGTTCTTTGCTTTTGGAAACAAACTGAAAACACAGGGTCTATAAATATCTACTAGGAGTCAATTTCTGAGACTGATTTTTTTAGGCCAAATAAAATTTTTAAAAATGGATTTTGTGATGTATTGCTCTGATATTCATTACAAGAAATTTAGAATTTTATACAGCGCTCAATATAGCAATTTATTCACAGCCTCATCTTTTTTTAGGTCCTACATTTCTCCTCTGTGATCTAGTCAGGACTTCAATTAAAATCATAAAGACCTGTTACGTGCAAAACCCTGGGCTTGCCCGTCGACATTGGAATGTCCACTCCAGTGCTGACTGCAGCGAGATTTAGATCATTTGTTTGTTGCAAGCTGTGCTCCCGATCCTCCCGAGAGCTGGAAGTAGAGGCTTGTACCATCATGCCTGGCTTACGCAGTGTTGGGGGGTCTAATCCAGAGCTTTATGCATGCTGAGGAAGTGTTCTCCTGAGCCACATGCCCAGCCCACAGCAAGATTTCTGAGGGTAGGAGAGTTGCCTGAGTTTTGGAGGTCTCTTTGGAACCACATGGTCCCACAAAGGATAAAAATGCTCCGTTCACTCCTCATACCCTTCCTATCCTTTTCTCAAGACTAAAACAAATGCTTCCTGAGGTGTGAGAGTACCAGCTAACCTAATACATTTTAATAACATATATTCATGCTGACGAAAAGACATGTGGTTGTTCACAGGGGATGTAGAGGCATCAGTATTTTTAGTAAATTTAGTTCAGAAGATGCATCTTTGAAGGAAGCAATACAAATGGCTGAAGTACCCCCGGGACCTATTAGGAAGATTAGGTAAGAGTGGTTGATTAGAGTTCTCAGAGAGAGGCCACATCCATTTAAGACTCTGCAAAGGGAGGGTGACATGGTCACTGACTGGGTAAAGGTACTTGCTACCAAGCCTAAAGACCTGAGTTCAATCCCCAGGACCCCCATTGTTAAAGGCGATGACTGACTTCTTCAGGTTGTAGTTTAGCTTCCACACACCACTGTGGCACATACATGCTCACCAATAAATAAATAAATTAAAAAAAGTACTAAAAAACCTATACAAGACTCTGCAAGGCTTATTAACTGACTTGAACTTCAGGATTGTGGAGATCTGTAATGTTTTAAATCCAGAGTCAAAAATTCTCTTGGGTCTCTGAAGTTCCCTTAACAGCCATCTACTCACTGTTCACCTAACAGCCTCTCGACGCTCAGGTTAAGGCTTTTTGAATTTACTAACCTAGAAGACTACGGCATTCTACAAGTTCCAAAGTTATGAATGTCCACAGACAGCATGTGGAGCTCCGTAGCAGGTTTCCCAACTTGCTAGAACTGCCTAACTGGTGTTCCCACCACTACCTTGACCTACAAATTCCTTCTGTCCTGTAACTATAGTCTTTGCAAAGCTACTGGAACATGGGACCACTGAATCCATGTTTGTGAGCTGAGGTAATTTCTATTTGGCATAAGGTCACTTATATTCCCTCTTTTAAGGTGAAAGCTGTGTTTTGTGTGGACAGGACAGACTTAGATACAACACAGCCTCTCACTTAATGACATCACTGACAGAGCATTGGGTACAGCTGTTGAGCTGGTGCCTTCTCCCTCACCCCCTCTCTTTCCTTGGATATATTTTGTTAGAGAAATGACTTGATGTGAGAAGCAAGGTTGTTTCTACAAGTCTAAGTCTGCATCAAGATTCTTTATATACAAGTGAACAATGCTGTTGTTTTGAGATGGATGTCTGAAGAGCCCTGCCTGATGAATCCCAGTAAACACATAGCTTCCACCAGTCTGTATTTGGAAACCAAAGCTGACCCCACTCTGGGTTTCACATGAGCACCCCCTATGAATGCCCTGGGAATGCTTTCATGGCCCTTTGGACACTGGCTCCTCTTCGTCAACATGCTGCTCCTGCCTCTACTTCTTACCTGACTGGATCCCGGCTCTTAGCCACAGAAGCCGGCAGTCATTCCTCATACTTCTCTTGGTTCCAGAGTTCTCTGCCATGTGCTAGTTACTGGCCAAATAAACTAATGTCACGAGGTAGGTCCATTGTAGAGAAGATGGGGAATTCGAACCCAGAACCTCTCTCTATAAGTCCCATCCCATTAATGATGGTTGTTCTTTGCTTTCGTGCCTCCCAGTGTCCTGGCTTTTATGTGTTCTCTTCTTAGCCTTTTCTTCCTCTCTATTTTCTTGTCCAAACCTTACAGGTGACTTTCCTTGAAGTCCCTTAGCTCTCCTTTTACTATTACAGCCTGTGGCAGTGACAATGATTAACACACATATATTTATCTAGAAACATCCTGAGTTTCCTAGAAAAAAATTCCTATTTTCCTTCCTGAGCACCCTGCATTTCCACAAAACTGTCTTCAATTTTAATAGACATACAATTTCTTCTAATTCTAAAATTTGCTTTTATAGGGGTATACTCTTTAAATGATTGTGTAACAAAAATGGGGTCATTGTATCAGACACAACTCTATTTCCATATTTATTGCTGCAGTATTCACAACAGCTATGCAGAACCAGCCAAGGTGTTCCTTCAAGATGAGCAGAGAAAGAAAATGCATGCACACGGGATGTTATTCAGACATAAAAAGAACAAAACGCCTGCTATTTGTAGGATAACAGAGGGAATGGAGGGGGCATCACCCGAAGTGAAATAAGCCAGTCACTGAAGACAAACACCTCACGTTCTCGTTCACATGTTGTCTTAGTCAGGGTTTCTATTCCTGCACAAACATCATGACCAAGAAGCAAGTTGGGGAGGAAAGGGTTTATTGAGCTTACACTTCCACATTGCTGTTCATCACTAAAGGAAGTCAGGACTGGAATTCAAGCAGGTCAGGAAGCAGGAGCTGATGCAGAGGCCATGGAGGGATGTTTCTTACTGGCTTGCTTCCCCTGGCTTGCTCAGCCTGCTCTCTTATAGAACCCAAGACTACCAGCACAGGGATGGCACCACCCACAAGGGGCCCTCCCCACTTGATCACTAATTGAGAAAATGCCCCACAGCTGGATCTCATGGAGGCACTTCCCCAACTGAAACTCCTTTCTTTGTGATAACTCCAGCCTGTGTCAAGTTGATACATGAAACCAGCCAATACACATGTAGAAACTGGAAACATGGGTATGGCAGAATAAGAGTGAATGGTGGTCACTGGAGGCTGGAAAGGGGGGCGGAGGAGAGGCCTCCCATGTATATCAACCTGCCTTGGCATGTCAAGTTGAAGTAGGACTAGACACATCTCCTGCGGAGGCTACACAAGGCAGCCAAGTTAAAGGAAAGGTGACAAAAGGCAGGCAACTGAGTCAGAGACAGCCCCTGCTCCAGTTAGGGGTCTCACACGAAGACCAAGCTGCACATCTGTTACATTTTGTGGCGAACATCACTAAGGCCAAGACCCAGAACATCATTGCCCTAGGTTGCCCATGTCAGTCTTAGCCACCTCAAGGTTAGTCACGACCATGATTTTATTTAGATTTATTTTTATTATTTTTAACTACATGTAGGTGTGAGTGTGTCTGTGTGCAGACTTGTACATGTGAGTACAATGCTTCTGGAGATCAGTGGTGTTGTGTCCACTCTAGCTGAAGTTATAGGCGTTGTGAACTTCCTGAAATGGCTGCTGGGAACTGAGCTCAGGTTCTCTGGAAAGTGCTCTGAACTGCCAAGCCATCTGTACAGCCTCACTACTATGAGTTTTAATTCTATATGATACTTTTTCCTGTTTTGAACTTTATGAAAATGGGATCACACTTAGGTGCCTTCTGACTGTCTTTTTATTCAATACATCCCTATAACATTCCAGTCCACTGCATCGCTCACGACTGATTGGTTCTTTTTACTCCATGCTGTTCCATTAGAGAATATCTCACAACTTGTAAAACCCTTCGATGTCAGTGGGTGATTTCTATTTTGGGGCTGTGTAGCACTATGAATCCTCTTGTGTTTTCTGGTGGATTTAACCATTTCTTCTCTGTTTGTGCTTGGGGAATGGAATGCTGACTCCATGTTTCTCATTTTTGTCTGTAACTCAGCACAGTGATGTTGAGATTGAGACATGTGTTCATTGTTAGGTCTTTTTCTACCTCTTTGTTTCTTGTACTAACACACTCATAGGTGTGTCTATGTGTGTGTAAAACATACATGTAGTTTATCAGTATTCTATTGTCATGATATATTACATTATTCATCTATTCATCCATTGATAGACATTTGATTGTTTCCAATTTTGGGGTATTACAAATAAAGTTGCTAATAGCATTCATGTAAAAATTCTGTAATTTTTTTTTATGTACTTAAGAGTGAAATCCCTGGTTTCATGACAATTCTTTTAATGAATTGTCCAGGTGCTTTGGTGGTGGTTGTATTATTTTATATCTCCTTATCAGTTTATAAGACTTCTAGGTCCTCTTCAGTCAGGCAAACACTTGGTACCATCAGTCTTTCTAATTTTAGCTCATTTAAGAAGTTTAGTGACTCCCACAGTGGTTTTATCTTATATACAGCCATGATCACGGAAGACTAATGATGGCGAGCGCTCCTCGTGTGGTTACTGACCATACATTGCTCTTCTTCAGTGAAGCGCACATCACACTGAGTTTTAGCGCTTCACTCATGCAAGTGAAAGTTTTACCTTTCTTTTTTTTTTTTTTTTTTTTGGTGCATGGTGGATTGATGTGTGTCAGGTTCCAGTGATCAATGCAGAGAGCCTTTATCCCTTTCTGTCCATTTCTTTTGAGACAGAGTCTCCTCTTGAACCTGGAACTAGTTGTTTTGGCTAGGCCAGAGACCACTGGATTGCTAGCCCTGCACACACCCAGCCCCCAAGCGCACATGCATGGTCAGGTCTTTAGCTGGACAGTTTGTATTAATGCTTAGGATCTGATCTCAGATCTTCATGTGCAGCAAGCCGTTTCCCAGCCTGTCTTTTTGTTTTTTTAGTTGGTATCCCTTAAAGAGCAAATGTTTGGCTTCGTTTGTCTGATCAATAAAGATACATAGAGTAAACTCTAACAGCCTAAACCAAGGATATGAACGAACCCAATTCCCACATAAACTTTGTTGGAGTTTGTTCCAAAGAATGAAAAATATATATTTAAGTTTTGGTATATGGTAGATTTGGGTTAGAATTCTGTCTCTTAAAACTCTTGTTGGGCCCTGACCGATTTGTGAGTTTAATCTGTGATTTTTATCCTGGTTTTTCTATTGCATCCCTCATTCATACAATTATGTCAAACCTTAGCCCAGCATTGCAGCTAGTTCTGGGTTTGTGTTCACAACTTCTCACTAGATGTTTTCATTTACTTCCCCAGAACTACTTACCATCTAGATGACTAACATTAAACTGACACTAAACACTTTGTCCTACACAATGTGCCCCTTTTCTTAGCCTCTGTGTTATTGTTGTTCTTGCTCTGACGAAAGGAAGCTCAAGAAGGTAGGACTTCTTCTGGATCACAGTTTGAAGTGACACAGTCACAGTCACCATGGAGGCACAGTGGCAGGTGGCTCCATGCTTGCGGGTGTCTGAGGCAGCTGGCTCATATCCTGGTAGATCAGGAAGCAGAGGTTTAGACTAGACTTGAGTTCAGAGGCGCACCAGGCCATCCATAACCCTCAATACCTGCCCCCTCAATGATCTGGAGTCCAGCTTCTAAAGATTCTATAATCTCCTAAGCCAGTAGCCTCAGCTAGGGCCCTGGTGTTCAACCACATGAGTGTTGTAGGGACAGCTCATAGCTGTGAGAGAACCTTGTCATTCTAAGTGAGGTGACACGTGGGCATGGATTGCTCTGGTTTTTTAGAGAAGGAATTAAGATGGCAGAATGAAAGGCACTTGCTTGCTTGGTCTTCTGTGAGCTCTGGTTGGGCCAGCCATGACAATGATTTCTTCGTAGAGTCAAAGGTGCTAAACGGTGGTTAAGAGAGCAGTCCATTTTCCTCGTTGAATGTCTCCTTCTCAGAAAGCATGTGACATTCTCCATTGTTTATGGATGTATTTTGATGTGGTGGGAATCTTTCCGCGATTGAGGAAACTTTACTTAATTGCACATGAAGTTCTATAGAATTTCCCCCACAAAACAGTAGGTTTGCCCTGTCAAGTGTTCAAGACCTCAATTTGCTGTTGGCTCGCCCCCAGCGCAGTCAGGCGATCAGTCACACAAATTCTCACAAACACCCTTTGCAACAGGGGAAGGGTAGCTGACATCTCCCCCTGACCCTCTTTCCTTAAAATGTGTCTGCAAACAAAATTCCAGCCTATGCACGGGGTGGATTTTTTTAACTTTTATGTTTATTTTGCCGGAGGCACAGACCCTGTCAGAGAAGATGGAGACACCTTCACGGCCTGTTAGTTACATCTCGGCAAAGCTTCTCAATGGGCTGTCAGACAAGAAAGGGACTTCCTGTGGCAGTCACAATCAACATCGCCATCTGTGAGGTCATTGGGATATTTCAAACGATTTTCAGCTCTCATTAGTTGAGGGATTTCTGCAGGCTGGTCCTTATCTTTTGTAACTTTTGCTGTCACATCCTGAGAAAGCCTCTTTGGAGAGTGACATGTTCCCGGTGGCTTAGCCCATCGTAATGAGACGCCAGTTCTGTGCCCTTTGCTCTTGCTAGCAGTATATGTTGATATTAACCTTTTCATGTTGCAAGATGTCGCTTTTACCCTTGGCTTCTGCCATGTTAGTCTCATTATTTCTAATAGGCTGCGGCAATTAGAGTCTTGGAGCTGTTGGTTGCAGACATTTGGAGCAGGGAAGGGCCAGTCGGGGGGAAACAGCCACTTTTTCTTTATATGAACAATGTGGTGCAGAGCTCAGCCCAAATCTGCAGACAGGGAGGCACAGTGGACCTCCGGCGAGGATGGGAAAGCCTACACCCAGGTCTTTCTCGTGTCCTAGCCGCACACTCACTGCTGCTCGGCTCCAGGCCCCTTTGTGAAAAATGACCTGCTTGGCAGATATTTTAGGACATGGATTTGGACTAAGGATGATTCATTGAATAGAATCAGGAAATAGATGGGAATTCTCAAAGAGACAACCCCACCTCCACCCGTGTTGGCTGGAAAGAAAAAAGGCTGACACAGGCAGCCATCTGGAGTAGGTCCTGGGTCCTTTAAGGATCGTGGTCTGGAAGGGCCCTATCGGTGACTGCGGAGTCTTGACTTTCAGTAGAGTTCTACAGTTGTTGAAACCTAGTGGAGCAAATGTAAAAGGCTATTCGTTCACAGTCAGAGCAACTGGATAGATTCTGAGAGCTTAGTGGGAAAAGGAAACAAATTCATATCAGGTGAGTGTGTAAGGAAATCTCAAATAACTAAATGCACAGTGCGGAGTCAGCATACACTTGCTTTAACTGACCTTATGTGCTTCCCATAGAAGCACAACACAGAATTACCTTTCTGTTTGCTTCAGACCAAACGTAATTAAAAACTGAGGGAGGGGCAGTAGCTGGAAGGAATGGTTTAGGCGTGTTTCTAGATATCACAACTAGGATATTTGACACAGAACAGGAGTAAGATTTCCCCCAAATAAATACAAGGAAAAGCCCCTATCTTAATCTGACCATTTGTGAAAGCAACACTTGGAAAAGCCCTGGCAGTGACTGCCTCAGCTCTTTACAGATGTGCAACGTCTCAGATCCTCTTGCACTACTGAAAATCAGTCCTGGCCGGGTGGCTGTGTGGATATTTCTGAGAGCTCTTCACTCTTGAGACTCATTTAAAATTCATGTTAATGTCTATAGGGTTGACCATATAAATATATGGTGGTTCTAACATAAAGAGTTCAAGTTATGCAATCAACAACCTCTGGAACGTCTTCTTGAATAGATAAGAAATCTCCAGTGCAATCACTGGATACCACCTCCGTTCCTCCCTCCTGTCTCTTCCCCCCCCCCCCCCCCCCCGCCTCTTAAACATTTAATCAACGTGTTATAAGCAGGCATTGGGCTGGGAGCTATTGATTAGACACACTTAATAAGGAAATCAAAATCTAGAGTGTTTCGTTTATATTTACAAACTCGTATCTTTTCCAGGCTACCCCGTCTGTGCTCCCTCCCCTCTTTCCCTTGTTCTGTGGCTGAGAAAATAGAGCATGGCTCCCACAGCTAGTGGAGGAAGCTCTTGAGAAAAGCAGGAGCTTTTTTGAGCAAACTGATGGCACTGCGTTTGATTTTTCCTTAGTGTATCCTTCTTTTCTTGCTTGGAATACCACCCCTCCACCCCCACCCCCTATCCTCACCCCTGCCCCCACCCCCAGGCCTCAGAAGTGTAATGGAGGGCTTGGGGCTGGCTCTTTCTTCACAAGAAAGTCCTGTTCTCAGCAGGAACAGGCTCAGACTCCAGAAGGAGGGCTCAGGCCAGCGGGCCCTACCCACGAGGGAAAGAGCTTGGGCTCATCCCTTGTTTTTTTTTTTTTTTTTTTTAATTTTTTTTATTCGATATAATCTATCTACATTTCAAATGATTTCCCCCTTTCTAGCCCCCCCACTCCCCGAAAGTCCCGTAAGCCCCCTTCTCTTCCCCTGTCCTCCCACCCACCCCTTCCCACTTCCCCGTTCTGGTTTTGCTGAATACTGTTTCACTGAGTCTTTCCAGAACCAGGGGCCACTCCTCCTTTCTTCCTGTATCTCATTTGATGTGTGGATCATGCCTTGGGTACTCCAGTTCTCCAGGCTAATATCCACCCATTAGTGAGTGCATACCAAGATTCACCTTTTGAGTCTGGGTTACCTCACTGAGTATGATATTCTCTAGCTCCATCCATTTGCCTAAGAATTTCATGAATTCGTTGTTTCTAATGGCTGAATAGTACTCCAATGTGTAGATATACCACATTTTTTGCATCCACTCCTCTGTTGAGGGACACCTGGGTTCTTTCCAACATCTGGCAATTATAAATAGGGCTGCTATGAACATAGTAGAACATGTATCCTTATTACATGGTGGGGAGTCTTCTGGGTATATGCCCAGGAGTGGTATAGCAGGATCTTCTGGAAGTGAGGTGCCCAGTTTTCGGAGGAACCGCCAGACTGATTTCCAGAGTGGTTGTACCAATTTGCAACCCCACCAGCAGTGGAGGAGTGTTCCTCTTTCTCCACACCCTCTCCAACACCTGCTGTCTCCTGAATTTTTAATCTTAGCCATTCTGACTGGTGTAAGATGAAATCTTAGTGTTGTTTTGATTTGCATTTCCCTAATGACTAATGAAGTTGAGCATTTTTTAAGATGCTTCTCCGCCATCCGAAGTTCTTCAGGTGAGAATTCTTTGTTTAACTCTGTACCCCATTTTTTAATAGGGTTGTTTGGTTTTCTAGAGTCTAACTTCTTGAGTTCTTTATATATATTGGATATTAGCCCTCTATCTGATGTAGGATTGGTGAAGATCTTTTCCCAATTTGTTGGTTGCCGATCTGTCCTCTTGATGGTGTCCTTTGCCTTACAGAAACTCTGTAACCTTATGAGGTCCCATTTGTCAATTCTTGCTCTTAGAGCATACGCTATTGGTGTTCTGTTCAGAAACTTTCTCCCTGTACCGATGTCCTCAAGGGTCTTCCCCAGTTTCTTTTCTATTAGCTTCAGAGTGTCTGGCTTTATGTGGAGGTCCTTGATCCATTTTGAGTTGAGCTTAGTACAAGGAGACAAGGATGGATCAATTTGCATTCTTCTGCATGCTGACCTCCAGTTGAACCAGCACCATTTGTTGAAAAGGCTATCTTTTTTCCACTGGATGTTTTCAGCCTCTTTGTCGAGGATCAAGTGGCCATAGGTGTGTGGGTTCATTTCTGGATCTTCAATCCTGTTCCATTGATCCTCCTGTCTGTCACTGTACCAATACCATGCAGTTTTTAACACTATTGCTCTGTAGTATTGCTTGAGGTCAGGGATACTGATTCCCCCAGATTTTCTTTTGTTGCTGAGAATAGTTTTAGCTATCCTGGGTTTTTTGTTGTTCCAGATGAATTTGATAATTGCTCTTTCTAACTCTGTGAAGAATTGAGTTGGGATTTTGATGGGTATTGCATTGAATCTGTATAGTGCTTTAGGCAAAATGGCCATTTTAACTATATTGATTCTACCGATCCATGAGCGTGGGAGGTTTTCCCATTTTTTGAGGTCTTCTTCCATTTCCTTCTTCAGAGTCTTGAAGTTCTTGTCATACAGATCTTTCACATGAGGATCTCATTTCCCTTTACATTTGAGCTGCTAAGGCGTTAGGTCCCTGGGTGAGTGGGTTTGCTCTGAGTGTGTGTGTGTGTGTGTGTGTGTGTGATGTGTGTGGCTGTCAGAGGCAAAGTGACTACTCTGCTGCTTTGGGCTTGGGATGCTCGGGTTTCTGATCCATAGACGTCCTGTCTGTTTACACGTGCTGCTCAGATCACTGGGGCTAGAGCTAAGGTCCAAGGTTCAGTCAGCAGTGAGTTTAAATAACTCTTGAATTTCTTCATCGCTATCTTAAGAGCACTTTAAGACTGTAAGTGGCCGAGAAAGCAGGTAGCTTGAGGAAGTAAGGACATGGGGGTTCTCAACTAACTCATTACATTTTAGCGCACAACCCAAATCATTCTAATGCACACAAAGATCCTCAAAGGAACTAGTAATTGTTAGAACAGCACTACAGCTCTTTAGAGTGCTTACCTCTGAACCAAAGCATCTGCTTGGTGCAGGGGTGGTGGTGGTGGCTAACACTCCAGGCCTCATGCATCTCAGCAATCAGTTTATCACTGAACTCTATACCTGGCCCCTGGACAAGACAAAGTAGCATTTAAAACATGTATATATGCATGTATAGGCTCTCTCTCTCTCTCTCTTTCTGTGTGTGTGTGTGTGTGTGTAGTGTGTGTGTGTATCAGTGCATGATGTGTGTGGCTGCCAGACAGCAACCTCAGCTCATGTCCTCCTCTGGGATGCTGTCTTCCTCCTCTGAGACAGGGTCGCTCATTGGCCTGAAGCTCACCAACTAAGCTAGACTAGTTCCAGGGAGCCCAGAGATCCTTCGGTCTTTGCCTCTCCAGTGCTGGAGTCACTATGCCTGACTCTACGTGGATGCTGTGGATTAACCTCACATCCTCTTATCGATGAAGCAAGCACTTTACCAATCAAGCCAACCTCCCAGGGGTGACCACAATTTTTATACAACAGGTATATTAAGTCCAGATTATCTACAATCACTTATGTATGTATATATACACATATGTATTATGTATGCATCTATGTATTATCTCTATCTATCTATCTATCTATCTATCTTTGTAACAATGTGTGTATGTATCTATGTATCTAGCTATCTATGTATCTATGTATACATGTATCTATTCATATATCTATGTATCTGTATGTATCTATGTCATCTCTTTATCTATCTATCTATCTATCTATCTATCTATCTATCTATCTATCTATGCATGTATCTATCATCTATCTATGTCATCTGTCTGTCTGTCTAGCCAGTCAGTCATTTGTCTGTTACTGAGGTACCTAAAAGGGACCTTAGAAAAAACTAAAAATGATTGCAAATTTTGACCCTACTGAATAAGTGACAAATAAGGAAACAGAAATGCAGACCTGAGACTTTTCCAAGACACACAACATTTTTGTATGCTGCCACTGATGCTAACTCTGCAGTCTTTCCAAACTTTGTTCCTCACATTGCTGTGAATAGTGAACAACTGGTTTCTTTTTATATACAATCAGAATCCCATAGTTAGTAGGAAAAGTCACGGTCAAGAATAGGGGACTGTATGGCAAAGAGTGAATTATGTAGCTAGATCTGGAAGGAATTTAGTCATGTGACTGTACTGTGCAGTGGTGTCAGTGATAATTCAACAAGAGCCCATACAGAGAATTCTCTTAATTTACAAGACAGAACTTGAAAGGTTTTCTCTACCAACTATTGTGTCCATAAATGGTCAGATTTTGAGAGACCTTTTCTCTTGGCATGCTAATACTTAGCTTGTGCCAATACACAAGGTTGAAGGAGTGCTACAGAAAATAAAATTAAGTATGTTATAGCGAGCTACTGTTTGGAAGTAAAATTGGTGGGGAAGGACCTAGCTATGAGGCGTTTGGCTTTCTGCCCTAGAAGGAATAACTCCAGAGAACTGTGTATATACCTAGTACAGGTCACATTTTTCTCCATGGCTGGTTCCTAAGACAATGAAGACATTTCTCAGTTTAATTTCAAGCACCTTCTGATGAATGGAGACAACGTCCTGGTTTTACAATTCCTTGGGAGGTTTGAGCATTGAGTTATTTCAAACGAGGAGAATTTCACTGGGAGAAACTGCAGAAAAGAGGTCCATTTTCCTTTTTTTTTTTTTTTTTTTTTTTGAGGTCCATTTTCCTATGGCTTCCTGTTACATGCAAAGTACTTGTTACCATGGTGGGATGGGGGTAGGGATGAACTTGAGATGGGGTAGAGGGAGGCTGAGGAGGGAGGAAGAGAAAGAATGAAAGAAAGAGAGATACAGAGACAGAGAGGAGAAAGGAGAGAAAGAGAACAGGTTATCAGAGAAGGTAACTTCTAAGGGCAGAGAGAGAAGTGGGAGACACTGAGGGGGATGGACATATTTCTTTCTGGAATCAACACTAAATGGCTTAGCCTGAGTTCCAAGAACACTCAGTCGTGTTTCTGAAGCAAAACCTGTAAGCTTTCAGCCGGGCAGCATGACGCTGCTGCAAATGGTCCCTTACCAGGGATCCAGGGCTGTGTGTGGCTGTGTGTGGCTGTGTGTGGCTGTGTGTGGCTGTGTGTGGCTGTGTGTGGCTGTGTGTGGCTGTGTGTGGCTGTGTGTGGTTGTGTGTGGCTGTGTGTGGCTGTGTGTGGCTGTGTGTGGCTGTGTGTGGCTGTGTGTGGCTGTGTGTGACTGTGTGTGGCTGTGTGTGGCTGTGTGTATGCACACCGTGGATGCATCCAGTGCTGTATGGTTCAGTCTCAGTGTGACTCCAGGCAATCTACCAGAAAGAAATTCTTGAGGTGAAAAGGGGAGCTACAATGATCCCGAAGCTAGGGTGTTCCTCACTCTTCTCACCTCCAAATATGGGCTCTCCAAATGTCCCAGTTTATGTCTGATAATCTCATAAGCATCCCCTAAGTCACCTCAAACAAAAGAACTCAGAAGCCTCAGAAAACATACCTGTTTTCCCGCTTCCCTACAAGTCCATTTGGAACTGAGAGCCAGGAGGTCACACAGAGCTTGCATCACCAGTAGTTGTGGATGGGGAAACTGTCCTCAGGATAGAAGAAGCATTCTGTTCATCTCTTTATGCCACACAGGCTATTTATGACCCATTCTAACATCATTTATTCCATATATTGCTCAAAGTTCTGGAAGGATAAGTCACAAAACGAAACAAAACAAAATAAAACCATGCAAAAGCAACAGATTTCAAACACACGAATGATTTACAAATCTGGCTTTGACATTCTAGTCTCCAAGCACACACAATCTGATGGGGACACCCCCTGCCACCAGCTCACAGGACATACCAGGACACACCAGAACAACAGGAGGTTGTGTTTGAATAGGGCTGAAGGCTTCCTGAAGCTATAAGGCTGCATCAAGAAAACTTCTGAATTTCAGATAGTACTTTGAAGCATCAGCAACATTTGGACAGGCTTAGGTAGAAGGAGGAAGAGCATCCTATGTTCCCAAGGCGAACAACAGCACATGGAGGGATGCACAGAGACCAATGGAATCCAAATGTTCCGACGGTAAAAGATCAGTTTGCCAGGAGTGGATAGTGGATACAGTCAACCCATAGTAGCCATGTGAGGGATGGTTTTAAGGACACTCTTACTCGATTTGGGTTCCCCCATATGAAGTGATTTAATTTTTCATCTATATCCTTTTAATTATATCTGTAAAGATACTTTTTCCAAGTGAGGTCACCTTTGGAGGCTCAAGTAGACATGAAGTTGAAGGGTGGAGAGTTCAACTCACTGCAGGTGAGCGGAGCCTAGGGTTGAACACGAGCCACTTTGGTTAAGGCAACAAGGAAAGGCCTTGGAGGGCATCATGGTGGAGTGGAGAGCAGATGGAGGGCAGGAAGGAAGGCATCAGGCAGAAAGAGCAAGAGTGAAGACCTTTAGGTTTGCTTAGGAAGAGTGACAGCTTGCTAATGTTCTTTGATGTGGACTTTCTCGCCAGGAATGCGGTTAGGCTGTAAGCCTGGGGAGACAAATTGTATAATTTTTTATTATGCACCCACTCTGCTGGCCTGCTTTAGCCAAGGTGGAGGCTGGTAATAGATAAAGGATCGGCTGAAAGTGTGAATATTATTGATGGCCTATGAGATTGGTGGGCTGAGTCTGTCTGTAATTGTCTTCTTCTGATAAAAATCACTCTGGGAGATTAGACGCTCACACTGAGTGTGAGATCAGTCACACTCAGTATTCAAACTGGATTTACTTGGAGTCCTGGGAAGGGCAAGAGAGACATTTGAAGCAGTATAATAAGAAAACAGAGGGATTTCTTCAGTGGAAACACTCAGCAAATCTGTGTTCTTAATCCCAACTGGGAAAGTGCACAGGCTCCACGCACAGGATTGGTGCAAAACTAGTACTGATGAGAGTGGCTGTGAACGCACCTTCACTTGAATACCTATGAGCGTAGTTGTGAGTGGGCCTCTGCTTGAACTGGTGGTGCTGATGTGAGGCTTTCTCTGGTTCCTGGTACTCTTGGAAGATAGGCTGGAGCAGGTCCAAATCCACACCAACTTCTATGTGGCCCTCTGAAATAGGGAAGCAGAGCCAGGCTTTTCTGCCAGGAGACCAGGGCTCTTTTGAATGAGCAAATTGTTCACAGCTGTGTATTTTTTCTGTGTGTGCTCCGCCTCTCCAGCTTTGCATGCGCTTTTCTTGGGTGTATGTGCTGGACAGTTATTCAGCATCACAGCAAGACTCTTAAATCCACATTAATCGCTGCCTGACATGTCAGTCCCAAACAAATTCTCATTCTGTCTTCTGGTCTTCAGCTGAGAAGAGATGGGCTGTCTCTTTCTTTTTGGGGTGGAGACAAGGAGTAGCCCCTTGTGAATGATGGGATGACTGTCACATCCCAGTTGGCACATGAACTGTCTGGGTTAGAAATTTTGAAAGCTCTAGTCTTGGAAAACCTTTTGGTGTGGAGTAAGCAGAAGTAGTTGGCACGCTGCAGAGGTGCATGTGGTCGCCTAGAGGCAAAGAGCAAACTTGGAGGAGTGAGGTAAATTGGGGGTGGTGATGCATTGTCCCCGAGAGAACAAGAGCTGTTCTACAGTTACCAAGCCCGGGTGGCCTCTTTTCCCGAGACACGGTGAAGCTGTGCCACCCTGCCCTGAGGAGGGGTCTTTGGGGGCCTGCACCTCCCTGTGTGGTATATATTAGCAACCTTGAGACCTTCTGGGGATACTCACTCTTTTCTCAGGAGACTCTAGCTGGCCCCACAAGGGAAATCAGGAAACCGCCCTCAGCACTCTCTCATGGCTCTGTCAGAGACTAAGCCCTAAGCCTCAGTGGCCAAAGGCATGAAGCCTGGATTCTAATTCTTGCTGCAATTTTTTCCCCAAAACACTGGAGCTCAGTACTGCTGAGCTAATGTTCAGTACTTGGGTGGGAAGGCCACAACAGTGAGCGGAAGAAGAGACCTACTGTGTGTTCCTGTCTGCTGAATTGTCCAGGATCCTGAGGTTGGAGGTTGCTTTCTAGGAGGTGAAAGCTCAGGGTGGTTCTTCTGAGATTTAGCCACTATTAGGAAGGTATTCTCGGTTTAGCAAAGCTAGTATATGCAGCTACCAAGCAGTCACACTCTTAGATGCACACATTTAAGACTGTTTGTGGGCTGGAGAGATGGTTCAGTGGGTAAGAGCATTGACTGCTCTTCCAGGGGTCTTAAGTTCAATTCTCAGCAACTACATGGTGGCTCACAACCATCTGCAATGGGATCCGATGCCATCTTCTGGAGTGTCTGAAGACAGCGAGAGTGTACATACATAAAATAAATAATTCTTTTCAAAAGGACTACTTACTTCTGGACAGAAAAGCTATGTAAAATGACAGTGTATAGAAAGGTCAGGGACAGAAGAAGGCTACACTTTGGGAAGATGGATAGGCTAGTCTACTTCTGGGTAATAAATGATCCTAAAAATTCATGGAAAGGGGAGGCAGAGAAGGAAAGGGGGAAGAAAAACAATGTGCTCTTAATTATCAAACAGTAACTAGTGGAGGCTGGGTACCCCCCATAGCGAGGAGGGGAGAGCTCAGGCTTCCAGTTACAAGCACTTGGTAAGCATCCCCAGGGGCAGCGCTGTGCATCCAGGGTTGGAAAGCATTCTTGTCAGCCCTGGTGGGCCCAAGTGTGGAGCTGTTAACATGTACTGAGCTCCAGTAATGGATACCACTCGTGTTAAGGATTTGTCTTGCATTTCAGTCCTTCCACCTCACCCCAGTTTCAGGGAAATGTGGGCATTGAGATGGCATGCTGGTTGGTTTTGTGTCAACTTGACAGAAGCTGGAGTCACCAGAGAGGAAGGAGCCTCAGGTGAGGACATGCCTCCTGAGATCCAGCTGTAAGGCATTTTCTCACTTAGTGATCAATGAGGAAGGCCAGACCCATTGTGGGTGGTGCCATCCCTGGGCTGGTTGTCCTGGGTTCTATAAGAAAGTAGGCTGATCAAGCCACAGGAAGCAAGCCAGTAAACAACACCCTCCCTGTTCTCCGCATAGACTTCTGCCTCCAGATTCAGCCCTGCTTGAGTTCCTGTCTTGACTTTCAGTGGTGAATTATGATCTGGAAGTGTAAGTCAAATAAACCCTTTCCTACCCAACTTGAAGTTTGGCCATGGTGTTTCATTGTAGCAATAGAAACCCTAAGAAAAATGGTATCACTGTTTTTTACACAGGTAAAGATGAGTTGGCTAGCCAAGTAAATTCAGACTGCTTTAAGCAAAGTCCGTTTCTTCATACCATATAAACTGAGACATCAAAGGGATGTCTCAATATTAGAGAGAAATCTGAGGAATTATAAAAGAGCTGATCTGGGAGATCGAAAGCTGTGTGCTAAGCAGACAGGACAGATGGAGCATTCTGATGTTCAGACAGACTATGGTGTGGAGTCCCCTCTACCCAACTCCTAAGTTTGGCCAAGAAGATAAATGGTAAGTAGTGGGCACAGAGCAGTGTTGGATGGGGTTGGGGCGGAAGCTACCCTAGGCTGGACACGAATTCTTGGAACTTCAGTTCTTCTTTGCCCCATGGTGGCTGTGCAGAGTCAGCCCTTGGAGCACTCTACTGGCTGCTCTGGTGAGTGAGCTCTCTCTGGGTGTTGAGTAACTTTTCGTGACAGGAGCAGAGAGGGTGGGTGGGAGAGGCCAGGGAGGGTGAGTCAGGAAATGTAGATTTCAGAGCAGGATGAGCCAGGGAGGACAGAGATGATTCTGTGAAATACATCAGCTGCTGCTCCGAGGAGCCAAAAAAGTCATTTTGAGATGGGGAGAAACCGGTACTTGGGTTGCTGTTGACAGCTGGTACTGGAGAAGGTTAAAGTGAGTGTGTACACGCCCACACACCCATGCACACACACAGTCATCAGCATCCTCCTCAAGAAGGGAAAAGTCCCTAAAGAGAGGTTTTTAGTGCTTTGTGCATTTGAGGAGTCACAGAGAGAAATCCTTCTTCCAGAGCAGGGTGTCCAACTTAGACTGCGAAGCTGTTGGCTGTGCTAGATGGGTTTAGCATTTTTTTTTCAATGAATGTTTGGCAGCACCTAGCCTGCCTCACAGGGAATTAGGTGGTTGAATAATTCCTTTTAAAGCTTCAAAAGGATGTTTCCTGGGGCCATTTCTCCACACTGATAGGTTGCAAGCCAGGTTGTGTTACTTTAATAACTGACTTAAGACTTCAGAATCTACTTGTGTCCCCCAAAACAGTTCAAGTCATGGGACACGACTACCTTGGAATCAAGACCACCCTGGAAAGATGGCCATGGTACCAGGTAATGTTGAAAATAAATGAGTGAACCAGCCACACAGTCAGCTCTAAGTGTCCTGCACTGAGTCTCAGAAGCCATGGAAGACAGGAACTATTCTTCTAACCAGACCTTCCCGGGCCAGGATGGACACAGAAAGGCTCGCTTCCTAACCACTAAAGAATAAGAGAAGACGATGTCATTGTTAGAGGGCTGGGCTTGAGGGCAACCCATTCTCGGTTCTGCAATGCTGACCTCCGGACCTGGGGATGCCCTAAGGCCTGGACTCTGATTGCCTCAGCCTCCTCCCTGTCTCTGTTAGTTACTATTGTTGCAACTGTGACAAAAATATCTGACAGCAGAAACTGGAAGGGAGGCAACTGTATTTCCTCTCACTATTTCAGGAATAGTCTGTTATGGCAAGGATGGCATGGGGGCAGGGCTTGCCTTGGGATGGGAAGAGTTTACAGGTGCTCACACCTTGGCAGAGACAGGAAGCAGGGATGAACTGGAAGAATGGCTATGCCATGGCCCCTGAGGCCCACCATCAGCGCCCTATGCCATGCCCATTCCCCATGCCCTGCGTCTCCAAGATTCGACAACACTCCAAACATCGCTACCAGCTACAGGCCATGCATGCAAACTCGTGTGCATCTGGGGAACAGTTCACATTCAAATGATGTCAACATCTGTCACTGAAAGTACTCTTGTGTAGACCCCCTTTGGGAAACTGTGTTGGTAGGTATTATGATATGACTACAAAAAATACCTGAAATACTCACCATGTGAAAAATGCACAAGTTCCTAGTCACAGTTTTGAGGTCAGGGTTTGTGGCATGGGACTTGGTTACAGCATAAGCCAGGGAGCAGAAGAGAGAAAAGAAGGTTTCTAGGTGCCAGTCTCCTTAAGGGCACACCCTTAATGGACCAAGGACCTTCTTACTTCCCAAGGACTTCACCATTTCCCAGTAGTTCCTCTCGACCACCAAGTTGTTAACACAGGATTTGGGGGGTAGGGGTACATAAGAGTCAAACTCTGGCAGCAATTCTTGGTGGCTGGAGAGAAGGACAGCTCTGTAGTCTCGCTTGGGTAACTAACAATGAGGAAGGGCGGATGGGATTACAGAGATAGGAAATCGGTGTGGGTTCTGGCCGCCGGGGTGGTTCTTGGTCCCATAGCTGCTGTGAGAATATATGACTGTGAGGGATGAGCACTCTGTCCGGATTTGCAAGCTTTATCACTGTTTCGTGCGAAGCTCTGACTCGGCCATCTGGAGAATCGCTCCCATGTACACTGTTACAATATCCAGCTGGCAGAGCAAACCCGAGAGAATGTCATACAGCAAACAAACAAGCAACCAAGCCAAACCAAAACCACCACAACCACAAACAACGCCTCCCCACCAAAAACATTAGACTAATAACATCTTAGGTTAAGATGAGCTTGACTGAAAAGTCTAAATGCCAATAACGGAATGTTTCTGTACCTCCCATATCCATATGTTGAACCACTAAGGCCCAGTGTGGGGATGTTCGGGGATGGGGCCTTTGAGGGGTGGTTAGTGCCAGGTGAGGCCTTGTAGGATAAGGCTGTATCATGGGGTTAGTGTCCTTCTGAGAAGAGAGGAAAAAGTCACGTGTGTGTAGCCGGTGAGAAGGAAGTGCGGTCAGGCAGCAGGAAGGCCTCACCACGTGCTGCCTGTGCTGACGCCCAATCTCGGACCCACTCCTTTCCAGATCTGTTCCATCACTCGCATCCCCAGGAATGCTAATCACCAATTAAATGCTAATTACTACTAAATGGCCAAGCCATGAGGAGACGATCAGCTCATTGTAGTCATTGCTCTGATAATATCTGAGACCAGAGTACCAGCAAGAAATAAATTAAGGGAGGAAAGGTTTGGTTTGGCTTACAGTTCAGAGATGTAATGGCTGGGATGGCATGCAGGGGCAGCTCAGTCCTTGGCAGTGGAGTGTATGGTGAAGACTGCATCATGGTGGATCAGGAAGCACCACATACTATAGTGGAAACTTCAGAGTGGACTATAGCCTTCAAAGGCCTAGACTCCTAGTGGCCTATTGTCTGTATTTAGGTGACATCTTCTAAAGGCTTTGCAGCTCCCCAAATTAGTAAAACAAGCTGGGGAACAAGTATTCAAAACATGAGCTTGTGTTTGGGATGGTTCAGATTTGAGCCCCGACAATGATGGTCTAATCCTTACGCACAGGATTAGCATCCTTATAAAAGAATTTGGAGAGAGGTGGTCCAGCCTTTCATGGTGTAAAGATACATAGACAGCATCACTGTGAGGAGCAGGCCCTCATTAGATACTAAATCCACAGGTACCTTGATCGTGTACTCTCAGACTTGGGAACTGCCAGCAATAGGTATGTGATGTTTATAAATGACCCAGAGTGAGTCTTTGTCACAAAAGCCTGGACTGATTAAGACAGAAACTGAGAAAAGATGCTTCTGTTATTTAAGCCAATCATCTGAAATATGCTGTTACGGTATCCAGGCTGACTGAAAGATTAAGAACCTGTTTTTGTCTGTGCTGGCCTGGGCTGTATTGACACATAGAATCTTATGTTGACTTTATCTATTTCCTCAGTGACTCCTTTTCTCTTTGCTTCTGTCTGTGGACAGAACTTGTAGGGGAACTCGTGAGGAACTTATTCCCCTGCTTGATCCATTGGGGGATCAAATAATCAGTCTTTGCACAGTAAGTTGAATATAGGAAATTGATTACTTGTAGGTCTAAAAGTCATTTTTTAAAACCATTGAAAAGTCACTACCATCTTTTAGCGGTGAATTAGTTAGACTGCTTTGGCTTCCGGCAGGTCAACACACACACACACACACACAAACACACACACACACACACACACACACACACACACACAATTTGATATGCCTTGATTAGCTCAATGACTGGGCACTTCTAAACCTCTCTGAGGCTAGCACATACTCCCCTCTGTTATTCCTCAGTTAACATCTTTCAAAATCTATATTTTGAAAATATACCCCAGATCCAATAGGGGAAGTGACTCCTAAGGACACTTTCCTGGATTCTTACATGGTGGTGGGCCTTTAAGTTTCATCTCTTTCCTTCTCTGTCTTCTTCCTCTCTCCCTCAGTCCCTTGTCCACGCAATCTAAAAGTCTCCCTGCCCAGCCATTGGCTGTACAGTAATTCTTTGTTATCGATCATAGCCAGCTGGGGGTAGGGACCCTCAGTATGGCTTTTGGGAGCCGAAATAAGACAAAGCATTAGAACCAATTCCCAACACCATTTTTTTTTTTTTGTCTATAAAATGTTTTTTCCATGTGAAAACTTTCTTGAAGTTGTGTGGCTATGACTTATATTCTGGGGGTGCCAGAAATATAAGGAACATGCTGTCTACAGGGTGTACATCATAAGCAAACTCCAAACCGTGGGTCCATCTTCTGTGTTGTAGTTTTACTGGAACTCAGCCACACCCATTTGATGATGTTGTCTGTAGTGTTTTTTTCCATGTACAACAATAGATTTGAGGAATTGAGAGAGGTACAAAGACAGTGCCATTTACAAAATTTAAAATAGTGTTTGGCACTTTGCAGAAAATGTTTGCCAAGCCCTGAATCATGCAGTGGCGGGGACGATGGCGATTCACAAGCACCACTGTTTTTCCTTACTGCACGATGCGTCACTTCCCTTGCATCTTTGCCTTGCCTGCCCCTCTTTCCTTCACTGCTTGACCACGCCAAGTCTTGGCCTCCTTTTCTCCTCTGGCTTGTCCCATGGTCCAAGCCCACATTACTTGTGCCTCTGTTTCCCTTCCTGATTCTGCTTCGGTAGCCTTGCCTGTCTTTTACCCACTTCCTGTCTCTTTCCGCTTGGCCTAGGGATGGACTGACCTCTTTGACATGGGAGGGACAGACTGATGCCTCTCCTCACCGTTCACAGGTGGCTTTTTCTAACCCTTCTCAGAATCTCACACTCCCTTCCATTCTTGGGGTTTCTTGTCCAATTAGAATCAGTAAAATCAGAGATGATATTTACCTGGTAAGAAAAGGTAACCTCTAGGATCAGTGACTATTTGGTTTGTCTGTCTGTTCTCATTGGCGAGTGTGAATGTTTTGAAGGTTATATTGTCTGTCTACGATAGACATGTTGTCCTGACATCTTTGTCACAGGAGCTTCATGAGGCCCTGCTGTGGTTCCAGTTTCTGCATTTTAATTGGATCCCTCGTGTTCTGACTGCATTGTGAGGCAGTGTCTAGAGGCCAGAAATTAAGTTTATTCAACATTAGGATGGGTGTGTCTGTCCTGGCTGGTGCCTTCCTTCCCACAAGTAATGTGTTTTGAATTGAAGATGCTCTGTAGTCAAATGGCCTTTGGGAGCCTGCACTGCTGGTTACTGAAGACTTCCTTATGTAATAGTGCTGAAGAAAAATTACCGATCTTGTAGTAATCTTTAAGTAATTTTAGAAGGTCTCCCAAACTCTCCACACTAGCCAGAGTCTGACCATTCCAGAATGACAAGAAGCCTCTTACTGCAGGGATATTGCTACCACCCCAGCCTGGGAATAAAGTGAGGGTAGAGTTTCAGCACAGAGCAGCCCCAGACTTTACCTAACTTTAAACAACTTAGCTTAGAATGTCTCCGGAGCAAAGGCTCCATTGTGCTTACCTAAGTGTGAGCCTGTTTACTCTTACTTTCTTTCCCTTGTGAATATTGCATCTTTTTTCTCCAGGCAATAGAGCTAAGGCAATTCTAACTCCTATATGTGTTTGAAATGTTTTTACATACCATTTAATCAATAATCATTGTATTTGACATAAAAATCACACATTTGGTAGGAAAGGAGAAAGACATGCAGCCAAATGGTGTTTGATGGGCACTCGCTGACTGACTGTAGCTCTGCTCTTTTCTTTGCACAGTTCTTTCTTGCCAGTTTGGATCCCCACAGCTCTATAGAATTTGGTTCCTCCTCAGGACTTTGGGTGGATTTTGTGACCTGGATCAGTATCTTTGTCTCCCTGGTCATCGTGATTGCTTCTGAATGGACAAGGGACTTAGAAAATCCAATTAGAGCAATCTCAGGTGTTCTGCTTTGAACTTTGTGCAAACTACCTTCTCTCTCCTGCTGAAGGTAAGTGAGAAATCACACAGCCCAGAGACCAGTCCATAACTATCTTGGAACCACACGTGCTTTAGGACAGAGATTAGAAAAGAAGAAACTAGGGACCAAATGACATTGTTAAACTGTGGAATCAAGCCCTACCCAAAGTCTCAGGGCTTCGCAGTTATGTGAACCCACACATTCCTTTACCGGTTCGAGTCAGTTAGGTCGGGGCTTCTGTTATTTGTAACACAAGAAGATCTGTGACTTATTCACAAGGCCTAATGATCATAGGAAACCAAACCTGGGTACTAGTGTCTGTCAACTTCATGCTGTCGAGCTGAGCTTTGCAGGAAGGAAGCTGGGCTTGTTCAAGCTTTGAGATTCCTTGAGTCTTCAATCTGATCTGTTTGAAACAAGTTTCTCCTCCTAACAGGTCTCCCTCTCAGCTTCTGGAGGGAATCCTTGACGTGATCTCTGTTTCTCACTCCCAACTTCTTAGTCCCTTATCTGCTCTGTCCTGAAGATGCTGTTGAAGGGCTGTGGTTTCGGTGATTATCAAGGGTTCGTCTGGTAGAAACTCAGTCTGAGGCCTCCAAGATGGTTTAGAGGATTGATTGGTGGATCCTTGGGTGCCTGGAACCACTGCTCTCAGAAAGGGTCAAGTAGCTCTCAGGTGAGCTCTACCCCTTCTATGGTAGTTAGTAGCCAGGACAACTCAGAATCTTTCTATCTCAGCCTCCCAAATTCTGGGATTAGAGGTAAACTCCAATGTCTGGCTCATAGTAATTCTCCCTTAACAAAGGGAGTGCCAGTGTGAGATTTGGCTCTCTGTTTCCACATATGCTCCTACTGGGATGTGATGTCATATACTGCCTTCTTCAAAGGCCAAAACAAAGGAGCAACCTCATCTCAAATGCTGAGTGTCTTAAATTGAGATAAATAAATAGCCTTTCTTTATAACTAAACTGCCACGCGTATTTTGCTATAGTAACACAAAGCTAATTCACAAACAATGTCTCAGTTCTTCCTAAAGAACTTGTTTTTATTTTTCATTCTTTTCTGTACTTACCAAACGTACCGATGTCCAGGGTCTGTATGCTCCCTGCATCTCCTTAGATGTCCAGCTTTTTCTTTTTTCTTTTAATTTATTTTTTATTAGATATATTCTTCATTTACATTTCAAATGATTTCCCCTTTCCTGGATCCCCCCCCCCCAAAGTCCCATAAGCCCTCTTCCCTCCCCCATCCTGCAATCAACCCCTCCAGTTTCCCAACTTCCAGATTTTTCCAAAGTTAAATATCCTCATAGTCTGTGAAAAACCCACTAAATCCTCGACTAAGAGCGAAGTACCTCCACCACTCACCAAGGCAGTCTCCGGCTTCAGTTGAACCCACAAGTTCAACTGAAACATTGGCTAGACCACCACCTATGTAAGGATGAGAACTTCATGCATAAACCATCTGCCAACCCTTTTCCGCAACCTTTTACAGAACTACCTATGACTGAGAGTAAACTGTGAGACCTATGTTTCAAGGGAATATTATTCTGGTAAACAGCAAAGGCCAGCAGCCTTAATGCTAACAACCTGGGCCTCAGAAACACCGTGTCATAGAAGAATATACAACACTTTCAGTTGTTATTAAAACAAAATACATATGACATGCAGTCAACTCAGAAGCAGTCAACGATTTAAACCTTTGTGGCTCTGACATAACAACAACAACAACAACAACAACAACACAGACCCCAGGTGACATTCAACTACTTTATTCTTTAAAATACATGAAAGTGTTCGTTATGTTTTATTGGAGCACTGTGGCAGAAAACCAAGGAACAGTGATTGAGAGGAGACATTATCCTCTATTTTCTTTTTAAATACCAGGAATTGTGTGAGTGCATATGTTTGTGTTTGTGCACGCACACGTGTGTGAATATGTTGAGATAATGTGCAAGCCAGCCTTGTTTTTCTCCTGTTTTCCTTGACAAGGAGCTCCTCCTATACAGGCTTCTGCCGAGTCCTTGTGCATGTTGAGTCCAAACACTGTGGATTTGAGTTCATCACATGTGTAAGAGGTTTTAACAACAGCTTCTCGTGCAAACATAGCAAGGCTCCTTCCAGTCAACGCTTCAGCTGAAATTTCCTAAAGCTTGGAAACTTGCATGCTGTTTGTACAATATCTCAGCATCCTCTTTCTAGACCGAAGGATCCTGGCAGTAGACTAAACAAACGAATAAAGCTGTGTACAGCGCAGATAGTATATCTACGGCTTCAGGCATCATCTGGTTTTTAACAGCCTGATTTGTGGGTGCACTTATATATACAATGGCCCGCTGTGCTGATTCTGTGGTCAAAATAAAGATTAACATTTATCAAAAGCACCAGAGGTGGCCAATGTTGATTTCACCTAGAAATCAAGTCATTTTTTTTTTTAATCTGAAAAAGGAGAATTAGACACAATTACTGTCTTTTCCTTATGGTCATGGAGGAAGAAGGAGATCAAGAAGTGGATCAAGTTTGTGTTGGGGCCAGGAAAATCTAAGTGAGGATGTGCCAGACAAGCATGAGGTGGGAACGAGAGGAGTGAGCGGTGTATTGGAAGTTGAGTCGACTGCTTAGCTGGGTTACAGACCTGTGAGCTGTCCTCACTTTGTCTTTCCAGATGTTCAGCCCAGATCTTTAACATGGATAGATGTGGGCTGAGAGGGCCACAGCCAGAGCTCCGAGGTTCTTGTTTCTTGTTCCTCTTTACAACCAATCGAACCATGATACTTGAGTAGTTACAGGGACGAGGATGGTCTATTAAGGAAGATATAGAGGCATGCCACCTTTCACCCGTGACCTGGTTCCAAGGAAACAAGAAAAGGACAAAGCCTGGTCCACAGTGACCTTTTATGGGTCCTTAAGATAGTCACCCCTATGTCTACTCTTACAGTACTGGGTTTTCTGAGCATGCTCCTTTGGTTGAATGAAGCCCAGATAAGTTGAAGGTTGTCAGTCTTTCAGTTGTTGCCGCCTTTTATGTTAATTTCTGGAATTTCCCCCCCACAGTTTTTGCCTCAGAACCTAACTGACTCCAATCAGGAAGAAGGTCCCTCTGTGGTTTTGGTGCTCGAATAACTAAATTTGAATTTTTTAGTCATACCCTAACCTGAATTCCTCAGATACTGACAATAGGATTATGATGTAATTATTCCAAGAAAAATGGAAGGATGAAGAGCAGAGGAGGTGATTCAACAACCAAGGAGTGTAAACTGTGTTGAGTTCAGTAGCAGACAGTGCAGAGAGGAACTGTTCTCAGAGTCAGGTAAGTTTCAGCTTCATAGAGATCTTGCCCTCACTGTGTCTGAAATCTCAGTCTCTTAGATTAAGATCTTAGATTAGATCAAGAGATTTGCCTTGGTGAAACTTAAACTAGTTCTTGAGTTGAATTGGGGTTAAATGGCCGGCTTTTCAGAGTCAGGTGGGAGCTCAGTGAAATGTAGGTTTTCAGGTGAAAGTCTGTGTTGATGTGGATGCTGGGGCTTAACCACACATCTTTTTTGCTCTCTCTGCTATTTCTTGTCTCTTCCAGTTTTCAAAGGGAAAAAGAAGAAAATTTATCTTCTGTTGATAACTCATATTTCTTCTAGATAGTTTGGGATACTCCCACAAACTTCCTGGGTACCACACGAAGCTGCTGCCTCTCCGGATGGATGTTGAATCTTTCCCCAGACTGTGGATCATGGTGATATGGAAGGAACTTCGAACTGTGATGGCAGAGGTTGTAATACAGGAGCTCTGACACTAAACTGGGCTTAATGAGATCTCTTCTTTCAAAGTACATTTATAATCTTCACTGTCCTCAAAGATCTTTTTTAAATCATCCCCAATTCATCACACTGATCAAACACTTGCTTTTACTATTTCTCTCCTACATATACACATATATAACTGTACAGAAGCATATATAACTACCTATGCAACCTATATACTATATATGTTTTTTGTGCTGGAAAAACAGGGCAGTTAGGGAATGACTTGAAATATTAAAATAATACAAAGAACAATTTTTAGAGCTAACTTGTATGCAATGGTCTGAGCTAACAAATAGCCAGGAAGATGTTTACATCCCACACTGAGCTTTTTTTTTTTTTTAACAGAGCTGAGGACCGAACCCAGGGCCTTGCGCTTGCTAGGCAAGCGCTCTACCACTGAGCTAAATCCCCAACCCCTGAGCTTGTTTTAATGAACAGAGAAATACCACTTGCCTTCACGGTGTTTTTTTTCACATGTGGATATTTACTTCTAAATGTTTGAAAACAACTTATCTTTCTGAGAAATTTTCTTTTATTTACTAAGGCTAGACAGATGGCTCAGCAGTTAAGAGCACTTAATGCTCTTGAGACATCAGCGTCCTCATGACCACAGTGCCTGTAATACTGGCTTCAGGGGATCCAGTGCCCTCTTTAGACACCTACCCTTATACGCACACATCTTCACACATACATATAGTTAAATAAATCTTTATAAACAAGAACTCCTCTTATTTACATCATTGTTGGCATTATATAATACAAAAAGCTCATAATTCATTGCTTATGCAAACTTAGAATCCAGTTGGATTCCATTCCCAGTGGACACACACCCAGGTCTGGATCAGTAGGACTGCAGTATGCATGTGCACTGGGAAGTTGTTAGAATTCTGCTGATGGCTTGAATGACCGTTTAGAAGTAACAGAGCAGAGACAATGTCTTCCAGTGTTTGTTGAGTCTTTCTCTTTTGTACCTAAACAAGACTTGATGTGGTAAGCTGGGGGAGTGAGGGGAGCCAATGGCTCAAAGGAGGATCAACCAAACAAAAAGCCCACGCCCTACAAACCACACTCAGCCACATCTTCTAGTTCAGAACCCTTAGCAAAAAGGCCAATAGTCAGGAAAAAAAGGTGATTTGAATCTCACTTCCTCTTCCTTAGACTCTTCAGACACAGGCTACAGTGGTTAGAAAGCAGGGAACAGAAAGAAGAGAAATCTAAACAGGCAGACCGGCAGCTGGCTTTGGGTGAATTCTGAAGTAGACCATGGGAAAGGAAACTATTAAAATATTTTTTTGTATCTATGTGCTTTGATCTTTCTTTGAATATTGCTTTCTTTTAGCATTTCGTCTAGACTCTCTTTGCATGCGTTTCCTCACCAAAACCCCACTCTTCTCTCCCTGTCTCTTTTCCTCCAGGGGGGGTCCCCTGAGCACTGGGATGTGTTTGCCACCACAGCATGTCACCCCAACATCTCCTTGAACACTGTTTTCATTTGAAGTTCAATGCTCTTCTTTTAACTCAACCAAGATTGTTACCACACAGGAATTTCTTTATGTCCTCTCCCTGAGCTCCAAGGGTTTTGTGTTTGTTTGTTCTTACCAGATTAGAGGAGTTATCGTTTACAAGTTTTAAACTTTACTCTCCCCAACTCCTCAATTTCTCTTTCACTACTCAATTTTTGTGTCTTACTCTTGATCTCAGCCTTCCAGAAACTGTTTCTTATTTTATTACTTGACAAGCTTTTCTCCAACCTTGGGGGTGAATAACTGATATTGAAAATAGTGTCTGTTGGGGCTGGAGTAGGGGTAGCTCAATGATAGGGCGTTTGTGTCTCACACACTGGATTGGATCTCACTGCTAGAAAAAAAGGCATGTAGTTTAGTTATATAGTTTAGTGGCTTTATATACATACGCATTATCAAATATTTCTCACAAGTTAATTAAGCATCCATCATGTAACACACTGGACATTTTTTTACACACACAGAAAACACTTAAGATTTACTGTCTTGTCAAGCTTGAAGTACTTATTAATGGCAGCCCAGAGTTGTACACAGATCTCCAGAACTCAGTGACCTTGCACAGGTTAAGCTTCCAACCCCAGCATCTCCCACCGCCATCTTCCAATGCCCTGGTGGCAGGGAGCAGGTGAAATCCTGATTGAAATGTATTATTGACATGGGCACAGAATGTCAAGGCCCTCAGTGACTCGGGTCCACTGGTGGGACAAAGCCTTCCCCAGGCAGGCTCAGAGGGATGGAAAGCCTTTTTACAGTCTGACAGCAGCGTGAGCAAAAACGAGCAATTGCAGCGTCCTCCTTCTGGACGACTGCAGTGGGAGACTGCTTCCCTGCTCTGACTAGCTGACTCCCACACAACAAAGCACACTGGCTTCCTGGCATCCATTCCTGTGTCTGTGTGTCTGTCCTTTCTTTATTTCTCAGTTACCCCAGTCAGGCTTCCAGGACAAGATGACCAGTGCAATCATTCTGTCTTGTTTCTGCGAGTTTGGCATTTTAAGATTCTCTGTAGAAGTAGGAACATGAAGCATTTGCCCTCTTTATCTGACCTAGCCCACCTAGCGTCGTGTCTGCAGCACTCATCCAAGTTGTTACAAATTGCAAGGTTTTCAAGGCTGATTACTACTGTGTTTTGCACACACACATCCTGTTCTTTTATTCATTCACCCACTGATAGACATGTAGGCTGTTTCTACATCTCAGCTATTACAAATCGTTCAGAAATGAACATGGGGAGGCAGACACACCCTTGAGATCTTGATTTCGATTTCCATGGAACTGCACAAGGAAGTGAGATTGTTTAAGATCTTTTTTTTTTCATTTTTGAGAAGTTTTAATGCTATTATTCAAGAATATACAGTAGAGAAATGATAAGTCTCTTCAACAAATAGTCTTATTGAAAAACTGGTCATCCACATGTAGAATAAAACCAGAACCAAACCTCTATCTCATTTCACATAGCAAATCACCCAAAAGTGGAACAAATAATCTAATGTATACCCCAAGGTTCTAAGACTTTTAGAATAAACAGCAAGGAACCATCTGGATGTTCAGCTGAACACTGATTCTTTGAGTATTATATCAATAACATGGGCAACAGAGGCAAAGATGGACAAACTATACTGTAGACACTGTGTTTTCTTGCCTCTGGGAATATTCTGACCCAGAGGTGGTGCTGTGTTCAACTGAAAATGATGTGAGAGGCAGGAAGGCAAGTCACATCCTATACAGGGATGCTTCAGTGTGTGTGTGTGTGTGTGTGTGTGTGTGTCCCTTATTCCTCCACACTAACATCACAATGAACATTACATTACAAAGTTAATACCACAATGAACCCTAATTTGGAGACTTGGACAACAGGAATAGCTTTTGGGTCAAAGGACTCATGGATGAGAAAGACAGTGGAGGTAAAATCCCACCACCATCCAGGTCACCCACACAGTTAGTTCTGCATCCCCACACCCTTCATTTGGATCTCTGATGGGTACAGTTGTCATTTCTATTGCTGAGAATGCAACATGGGCACTTGGTATTAAACCAAAGCTGTTTCCCAGTGGGTTTCTTTTTTACTTGGCAAAACAAGTAACTAAAATTACCGTGTAAAGTTTCATTTAATATGGAATTGACAAGGCATGTTTACTACACACAACACCGTGAAGTGCAGGAAGATAGGAAGAACACTTCACTTTGCAATTGGACAATGGATTACTTAAAGATGAAATATTCTAGTTCACTTAAGAAATCCTCACTCTGGAGGATTTGCACTTGGTGGTGTCTGAGAGTGCTAGCATGCAGATAAGTTCCACTGTGTAAACTGAGGACATTTATTTGCTATTTCTCTTACATTCACAACTGCATGTTATCTGTCATTCTTTCAATAACTTTGAAAGAGAGATTTTTCTGTATGTTGAGCTAAATGAAATTGATACTACAGAGTTGGCAAAGGTATTATCCATGTCTGACCCTATCGTATGGCCTTTCTCAGCATTTCTGACTTTCTTGAGGAATGTTCGGATGATGATAGAACACAGAAGACCCTGAAATCATGGGACTACCGATGGCAGATGATACTAGAGACCCTTTGTGATGGGAGGAGTGGCAAGACGAGATGAACAGAGGGATGATTTCCATCTTCTTGGCGCTACCTGCCTGTGTACTTATTTTATATACAATTCTATTTTTTTCTTCTTCAGGGATACACTCCCATTTCCCTTTACAGACACATAAGGCTGTAACTGTAGCCCAAAACAACACTGCAAGCTCCTACCCAATTTCCTGGCCTTGTATTTTTTAGAGTAATTACAGCTCATCTCTCACTTCTCCCATTACTACTTACACTTTGTTGGTTTTTCTTCAGATTCATTAGGGGGAGGAGTAATGTCCAAATTAAATACCATTTTATTATTTCCTGCCTCTTAGTCCAAGTTCTTTTTGTTCTTTATTCTCTACAGAGCTCATAATGTGTTCCAGTTGGTATCCTACAACTCTCGGCTGCTGACTGTTAACCACACATTCACATCACTGGACAACAAGCTCAAGGCTCTTAATTCTATTTGCTGTTTAATATTAAATTCACAGAGACTAGACATTGGCCACAGATGATGCCCAGAACTGACCACTAAGGACCACCTCTGACCTTCCACTTACACACTTAACCCACCAACCAAAACATCTCCCCAGGTCAATAGGCAGGGCATAGTTCTCCACCCCTCAGGAATAAGATAATGAAGGCCAACAAAGCTGTGAGACTTGCCCAGGCACATGCAGTCATATAACCATGAGCAATGCTAAAAGCTTCTGTTTTATGCCCATAAAAGATCAAAACTGTTCATGCTTCAAATGTATGTTATATAAAAGTGGTTGGCACTTTTCTGTTGTTAAACTGAGCTTTGTTGGCATAAAAACAGCTTTTTGGCTTTATTGTAAGTGAGCAATTCTCACTTTGGAGTGGCTCTGGATCAAATAGTGACACCAATGAACTGTGTTTTCAATATCTATTTTAGTCTCTACTTTCATTCTTATCCGACTTCCTCTGGAAGGTTTAGAACAGTGGTTCTCAACCTTCTCAATGTGGTGACCCTTTAGGACAGTTCCTCATGTGGTGGTGAGCCCCAGCCACAAATTATTTTCATTGCTACTTCATGACTGTATTTTTGCTATTGTTATGAATTGTAATGTAAGTCTCTGATATGCAGGATATCAGGTGTGAGACCCTGTCATTCAATCTCCAAAAGGATCACATGTCACAGGTTGGGAACTGCTTGTTTAGAGTCTTCTGCCACTGGTGCCTTCCCTACCTGCCAATCCTGCTTACCAGTTCCTGGCTGAAATCCTCCTGATTCTCCTCAGTTTGTCATTTGACTGTGAGGGTCTTTTGTCTCTCGAGTGGAAGTTTTTGGTAACTTCTGTGTGGGGCCCCTATGTGTAAAGTCTCCATAGCAGAGAACAAGGCCTTCATTTCTCAATCAGAGCTAAGATTTGAAAGTGTTAGAGAAAGGAGACACATGGATGTAATGGATAACATGGCTGCTCTTCAGCTGTTTTTTTTTTTTTTTTTTTTTTTTTTTTAATGAGCATGGAGAAGGAGTATCTGAGAGGGCTGGCATAGAAAGATGAGGTACAAGTGGGGACTGGAGAAATATCGGGTACACAGGTGTTCCAGCACTTCGAGCCTAAGCAAAGCGCAAAGGCTGAGGCTCTGTAGAGAGCTAGTCAGGCAGTGCGGAGGAGAAGGCAGTGCCACGGAACATCTCTATGAGGGATAGGAGTTTAAGAAACAGAGTGGTCAGCACCAGCAAATGTTTTTGAAAAGTCACATAGAATAGAGACACAGAAGTGGCCTTTGAACTGGGCAAAGCAGGCTATTCCTATCCTTGGAGAAGCATAAAGAAGAAGAAGGCTGATGGAGTAGGCTGGAGAAAGAACAGGTGGCAAGAAACGCAGCAGTGACTGCGGACAGCTCTCTCAGGAAGCCGGAGCACTGCGAAAGAGTTGAGGAACAAGACTGAGTCTGGAGGGGACACAACGTCAAAGGTCTCAGCTTCTTTGTTTCAAAGGAGGAACTAGGATGTGTCTGTCAGGTCATGGAAATGACCCAAGAAAGAGGGAAGTTTTCACTGTGCAGGAGAAAAAAAGGCCAATCACTAGAAGACAGTTCATGGGAAGGACATCTCTAGGAGGAGACTGGCCTCTAGTGAAGTGAGACTGTGCCAGACTGTGCACTCCCTCGGAAGGTAGCATAACATTCGGGACGTAGGGCTTAGCTGGAGAAAGGGCTTCCTCAGGGTTGGGGTCTTGAGGTGTTGTTAGTCTGGCCCTGTCTCTTGCCCTTTTCTGTTTTTTGATTCTCTCGGATGTGAACAAGAAACATCATGTCTCCGCTGCCGTGGCCAAGAGAAGCTCGCCCTGCTGAGCTCGGCTATGCACTCGGACCATGACCTAAAATAAACCCTTTTTCTCTTGAACTAATCCTTTGGCTGTACAAATAGAGAAGTAAGCAATGTCTCTCCCTTTTGTGGCTCTTTGCCATGCATAACGAGACCTGGTTCACACACTCAGTGTTCAGTAAGTACTGGGCATTATCATCATGTCGCTCTCTTAATAACAGAAGAAAACTGGATGGTCCAAGTCATTGCTCAAAACTCAGCCTTGACTGACTGCACTGACTTGCCCAGAGAGGGAAAATGATCTAATGGCAGTGGTCCTTGTCCCCAAAGCCCCACTCATGCGGCATATGCTCCATGGACGTTGGCGTGTCATTCCATGGATATCATACGATTGAAATGTAGGAAGACCCCAGTGGTGAGCGACTGTTAGTATGAATGTCTTTAAGTAAACTTTGACAGGGCCCTTTTCTCTTGCTTGTTACTGATTATGGTCTTTGGAGCTCAGGAGAGTGGCGGATGGGAGGATGGGTAATATGGAAAAAACTACAACCTCAAAACCTCCACTATTGTGCAATCAAGATGAAAGTCATTTGCTTTGCAGACAAGGCTCTCCAGAGCTGTTATTTCCCTGACACCCCCCATGGAGAAGTCTTCCTAACCAACTTGGGTGGCAGCCCAAGAAAACCCAGGGAGAACTTTTGTTCCCTAACATATTTAGTCTGGGAACTCAGAGTTCGGTCTAAATGAAATGTTGTTTTAGATCTTCAGACCTCATGGTTGACACAGACTCAGTTCATGTGCCTTGCTAAAGAGCCAGTGAAGAAGAAAAGTGGTGTCCTTAAGAGCATTATTTAAAAAAAAATGAAGTTTTTGTTTTTGTGTAGAAAAAAACACAAATCTCCCTTCTATGTTTTAATCAACAAAGAGCTAAACAGCCTAATAAAGTTTCAGAATCAAAACAAAAAATGCCAGGCAAGATTCTTATTTCTAAACTGATAACAAAATCAGTTCTAAAATGTTTTTGCAATAAAACAATTTGTCAAAACATTAGAAAATATGACCCTGGTGTCCACTTAAAAACAACACACAAGTATACTGGTCCATAGTTACAAGAACAATTCAATAATGTAACAAAATCCACCCACAGACAAAACTTCATGGGCGTACCTCACAAGGGTAACGCTAAGCAAAAGAAACCAGGCAGTGTGTACCGAGTCCTGGTACATACATAAAGCTTGAAAACAGATAAAAATCTGTGCAGCTCATGACAGGAGGGTGATACAAGAAGGGTCGAAAGGGATGTGTGAAGGGAAGTGGAGCACTGAGGGATGCTGAGCACTGAGGGATGCTGACATGGATGCTGAGCACTGAGGGATGCTGACATGGATGCTGAGCACTGAGGGATGCTGAGCACTGAGGGATGCTGAGCACTGAGGGATGCTGAGCACTGAGGGATGCTGAGCACTGAGGGATGCTGAGCACTGAGGGATGCTGAGCACTGAGGGATGCTGAGCACTGAGGGATGCTGAGCACTGAGGGATGCTGACATGGATGCTGAGCACTGAGGGATGCTGAGCACTGAGGGATGCTGAGCACTGAGGGATGCTGAGCACTGAGGGATGCTGACATGGATGCTGAGCACTGAGGGATGCTGAGCACTGAGGGATGCAGAGCACTGAGGGATGCTGAGCACTGAGGGATGCTGAGCACTGAGGGATGCTGAGCACTGCGGGATGCAGAGCACTGAGGGATGCTGAGCACTGAGGGATGCTAACATGGATGCAGAGCACTGAGGGATGCTGAGCACTGAGGGATGCAGAGCACTGAGGGATGCTGACATGGATGCAGAGCACTGAGGGATGCAGAGCACTGAGGGATGCTGAGCACTGAGGGATGCAGAGCACTGAGGGATGCAGAGCACTGAGGGATGCTGACATGGATGCTGAGCACTGAGGGATGCTGAGCACTGAGGGATGCTGAGCACTGAGGGATGCAGAGCACTGAGGGATGCAGAGCACTGAGGGATGCAGAGCACTGAGGGATGCTGAGCACTGAGGGATGCTGAGCACTGAGGGATGCTGAGCACTGAGGGATGCTGAGCACTGAAGGATGCAGAGCACTGAGGGATGCAGAGCACTGAGGGATGCTGAGCACTGAGGGATGCTGAGCACTGAGGGATGCTGAGCACTGAGGGATGCTGAGCACTGAGGGATGCTGAGCACTGAGGGATGCTGAGCACTGAGGGATGCAGAGCACTGAGGGATGCTGAGCACTGAGGGATGCTGAGCACTGAGGGATGCTGAGCACTGAGGGATGCAGAGCACTGAGGGATGCTGAGCACTGAGGGATGCTGAGCACTGAGGGATGCTGAGCACTGAGGGATGCTGAGCACTGAGGGATGCTGAGCACTGAGGGATGCTGAGCACTGAGGGATGCAGAGCACTGAGGGATGCTGAGCACTGAGGGATGCTGAGCACTGAGGGATGCTGAGCACTGAGGGATGCTGAGCACTGAGGGATGCAGAGCACTGAGGGATGCTGAGCACTGAGGGATGCTGAGCACTGAGGGATGCTGACATGGATGCTGAGCACTGAGGGATGCTGACATGGATGCTGAGCACTGAGGGATGCTGACATGGATGCTGAGCACTGAGGGATGCTGACATGGATGCTGAGCACTGAGGGATGCTGACATGGATGCTGAGCACTGAGGGATGCTGAGCACTGAGGGATGCTGAGCACTGAGGGATGCTGAGCACTGAGGGATGCTGAGCACTGGTTACACTGACCTTTCTTGGGAAAAAGTTCTTGAGACTCTCCCTGTTCCATGCTCCAGCTCACTCTCTGACTTTTAAATGTTGAAATAGTCTTACTACGTTCCTTACGTTGGCCTTGACCTTACTCTGTCTCTCAGGTAGAACTTGAACTCATAATCCCCCTCCTTCAGCCTTCTAAGTAGCTGGGATTACAGGTGTGAGCTACTTTTGACATGTTCTTTTCTCTGTGTGTGGGCCACATTAGGACTAGGGATGTGGGTCTGTGGGTCAATGTACATCTCTGTTTCTGGGATGTAGCAAAGAACTTGAGTCATCTCATCGCACGGGCTGCCTTGGATTCTGCTGTTGGCTCCGTCAATCTTCCATGGATCACGTGTACACCAGTATCCACACACAACCATGATTTTTCTGTTTCCACAGATGGCATGTGAGCAGACTGTTGGTACACAGTAGGCACTCACAAGCAATCCCTGAGACAGTTATCTTGTTTCCAACTCCTCTTGCCACACAGGGGGTCTAGTCATCAGCAGTCAGAGGCTATTTGAGCCCAGAGCCCCACGACTGTTCTTTGGGATCACTTGTATTTTTGCATTGACTGTAGAGCTTGGCTCTCAGAAAGCAATCGTACTTCCTGTAATTCCATCCATCCATCCATCCCACAGCAACCCTGGGGTAGATGCAGAACAAGCAATCTGACTCAGAACATGCCCCGAGGGATGAACAGGTCAGCTCAGCGATGGGAAACTGTCTGTCAGAGAGGAGGGATGGGGTGGCAAGCCACCCGACACTGCGCAGGCTGCCGGCCTCTGCTTCAGTTCCGTCACTGTTGACACTATCATTTATTTGCCTTCCGCAGGGTTTTCCAGTGGAATTTTGCCCTCTCTCTGCCCTTTCTGATATTCAGACTGTTTAGGGAAGAACCAACTGACTTCTCCCTGCAGGGGGGCCGAGCATGTGGCTTTGAGCTTCGCCCTCAAGGCTCCTCAGCTATGTTGATTTTTCTGAGCAAAGCCTGCCTTGGTTAGAAGTCAGGCAGCTCTTAGGGAGACAGAGCAGGTCTTGATCCACACCATTTTCTGGGGAAAACACAAAGCAAAGATATAGCAGCTTGCCCCTTGCAAGTTTATTTAGGATCCCAACTTTACAAAAGCTGCCTTTTTTAACTTCCAGGAATAGGAGGTTAAGGAATGATTCTGCCCGGCTTTTATTGAACCTTGTCTTATGTTTATTTGTTTAATTTCTGACTAGGATAGATAATTTGGGATGACACAGCAGAGGAAGAAGCCATATCTATTCCTAGTGGCGAGAATGGGTGAGCTGGGTTGGTTTTCTTCTTTTTCTACAGCTTGGCCTGTTTACCCCTTTATAGCTTGTATGCGATATTACAATTTCTTTTTCTGGAACCAATTGAATTTCCAGCTTTCAGGAAGATGTCTTTCCAAAACATATCAATGCCATTTAAGGTTCAATTCAGCCAAAGGCAAATTAGTAATCTTTTATACCACAGTCAATTTTCCTCTGATTTTTAAATACAGATTAGGGACAAGATCATTCTTTTGTTCACTAACACTCTGGTTCAAGTATTTTTTTTTTTTTTTTTTGGGTTCAAGTATTTTTATGGGCAACTATTTACTAAGTCTTGTCAATCTTATTTCTTAAGAGCTGGATTCCTAGCTGGGCTGTGGTGGCGCATGCCTGTAATCCCAGCACTCTGGGAGGCAGAGGCAGGCGGATTTCTGAGTTCGAGGTCAGCCTGGTCTACAGAGTGAGTTCCAGGACAGCCAGAACTATACAGAGAAACCCTGTTTTGAAAAAACCAAATCAAAAAAAAAAAAAAGAGTTGGATTCCTTTTACCACAGATATTATTACCTAATATGAAGTCCACTGCCACCACTCACCCCAGCTTCCTGTAGAATCAATCAAATATGGACAAATATCCAGATTGACTCTGCTTTGCTAGATGCAGATTCAGTTTCTCCAAGCCTCAGTCTCTAGAATTCAGACAAATGATAGATATATAAAGATATACTGTGGTGGTTTGAAAGAAAATGATTTCCATAGACTCACGGGGAGTGGGTGTGGTCTTGTTGGAGTAGGAGTGGCCTTGTTGGAGGAAGTGTGTCACACTGAGGGTTGGCCTTTGAGGTCTCAGATGCTCAGGCCAGGTCCAGTGTGGCACAGTCTCCTCCTGCTGCCTGCCAATCCAGATGTAGAACCCTCAGCTCCTTCTCCAGCACCATGTCTGCCTGCACGCCTCCATGTTTCCTGCCGTGATGATAATGAACTAAACCTCTGAAACTGTAAGCCAGTCCGAGTTAAATATTGTCCTTTATAAGAGTTGCTATGGTCACGGCTTCTCTTCATACAATGATAGAAACCCTAACTGAGACACATGCACCTTCGAATACCCAGGGATGTGAGCCCAGCCTACTGTTCCTGCCTCTCCTCCCGTGACTCCCATTCCTTTTACTTGCTGCTGCTGCTACATCTGCTCTCACTAGGCTATCTAGGATTCCATCTTTACCACCCTCAAACCTTGGATCTGCATTGGTCCCCTTTCCTCATCCCTGGCACAAACAACTCAAAGGAAGATCTGAGATGGTTCACAACTTTGGAGGAACCATTTCATGGTGACTCGGCTCCATCCTCTTTGAACATGGTGTTGGCGTATATGCCGAAGGAGTTTCTTCATGACACCGTACACAGGAAGTAGAAAACGACAGGAAATGGCCCGGGGCTAATATACACCTTAAGTGCATGTCCCATATGGTCTACTTTCTCCAGCTAGGTCCCAGTTCTTAAAATTTCTACAGCTTCTCGAAACTGTGCCTTCAGCTGAGGACCTTTCACCACACATGGGGTGGGGGCACGCGTTTCATATTTAAACCATCATACTATGCAACAGATGACATTTCTGTTTTGGTATTGCAGGGTTTCCATCGGTCTCCTCACATTGCCCTCCTCTGTCTTCACTCAGCCTGGCCCCCTCCCTTCCCCACGTGCTGACTATATAACAGTCATTTTTTTTCTGATTCATTCCTCCTGTCCTTAGATGTCTAACTAAATAGTGTCTCCCTGATGTCTGTTGGCCTTCCCCTCCTGAGATCTGTCCACATGACTGCAGCTGACACACTGCCATGTTCCTCTCTCTGCTCAGCTCACCTCTGTAGCCGGGCAAGCCTCCCTTCCTAGCCTCTGTTCTCCAGTGTAAAAGCTGGAATGTCCAAAGGGCCAGCTGCCCCAGCTGCCCCAAACCCCAATCCCTTTAGCTAACAAGATGCTAACTGGCCACTTTGTGTAAATTCTCCACGAAAGCGGTTGGAGAGTTGAGTGTTTGAGCCAGGGATTGCTTAGAGGAGAGCCAGAGCTGGGGAAATCCTTGAGACTGGAAGGCATGCCAGGCATCTGAGGCTCTCCGTGCTATGCTGTGCTCCATCTGGCTTAGCCCTCTGCTCCTGAGCTCTCTGCCTCAGGAATTAGCAGCACAGGACTGTAGATCCCACAAAGGATGGGGTGGGACAACAGTAGTTGAATGGACACATCTCTTCCGTTGTTTTGGTTTTTCTGCCATGTTATAGTCGAGTAAATAGACACTGAATTTAATTAAGGTACAGAACTTGATGTTTTGATTTATGCACAGCACGTAAGGTAACTTCCCCACCATCTCACACAGTCGCCTTCAGTGGGTCCATACGCTAAGGACACTCCAGGTCTTCCCTCGGCAAATAGCAAATGGATGCCCCCGTGTTGCTTACTATAGCCATCTGCTCTACATGAGATGTCCCAAGTCTACTCAGCTCATGGGACTGGTAATTTCCCTTTGTTAGCCTCTCCTTTCTTCCATCCTCTCTGCTTTGGTGAGTTTTGCTATTCTGCGTTCTGTTCACAGGAGAGATTTTATGGGTTTGATTTCTGCTTGTAGTTTCTTGCATTTAGCAAATGCCCTCTGTGTTCATCCATATGATTACACACGGCTTTTCTTCAGATCCCACTACTTTTAGAACTGCCGAGGGGGCTGAGAAAGTCTCCACAACAGTGGATGCTTCTTTCAGAACCCATATGAATTTTTAAAAATCCATTTAGAGTAGCAATCCAGATGCTGGCCTCACACCAGAGTGTGGGAGGAAGACCATGAATCTTGCCAGAAAGCAAAGCTTTCAAAATATGAGGTTCAATCCATTTTGAAAATTACCCAACTCCCTTTTGCCCTAGCCCCACCCCACCTCATGTTCATCATCATCATCGTCATCTTCATCACCACCACCATCATTCAATTAGGAATGTTGTATTGCTTTAATTTTTAAAACAAATTATCTATTTTAAAATTGTAAATAAATAAATATGACAATTTTTGTGGCCTTTAGAGTTTCACATTCTTTCCACCTTTTATTGAAAATAGATTTTTCCCCTCAGATAATATATCCTGATTACAGCTTCCCCACCCTCAAGTAGGAAGCCTCCCCTTTCCTCGCTCCTCTCCTCCTATCTGGATCCACCTCCTTTCTTTCTCTCATTAGAAAACAAACAGATTTCTAAGGGCTAATAATAGAATAAAATACAGTAAGATAACACAAAAACTAACACCTCGAAATTGGACAAAACAAACAAAGGAAGCGCGCCCAGGAGAAGGCACAAGAAGCAGAGACCTACTTGCTGGCACACTCAGGAGTCCCTAAACACACTGACCTGGAAGCCACATCATGTACGCCAAGGACGTGGTCCTGAGCCAGGCTGGCCCTGTGAGTGCCGCCTCAGCCTCTGAGTCCAGACAAGCTTCGATCATGTTGACTAGAGGGCGGTGTTCTCCTGGTGTCCTCCGTCCCGTCTGGTTGTCATAGTCTTTCTGCCTCTTCTTCTACAGGGTTCCCTGAGCCCTGAGAGAAGGAATTTGCAATGTTATTATTTTTAAGAGTAATATCAATTTAGGAAGTATCTTATGAATGGTAGGCTATTTAAGGCTTTAGAAAACAATAAAAACTTGAAATGTTATACATCTACTTCTTTGTATTTCAATATTTTGCACTGAAATGTGTTTGACACTCTATTTGACACATGACTTATGGCTCTATGAAAGGTACTCGGATGTATCAGGATTTTGATGCTTTATCTGTCAACAATATTTTATTTTTGCTTTATCATTTTTATTTTATTTATTATTAATTATTATTTTATTGCTTTAAATATATTTCTCAGGTTATTTTCTGTCTTTTTAATGATGCTTGGATATTTGTATTTCTTTCTGTCAGTCTTATTTTGCTTTTGATTTTTTGGCACAGGATCTGATTATGTAGCCCACACTGTTTCTCAAACTATTTAAACATTCTCCTGCCTCAGTCTTCTGAGTTTTGGGATTACAGGCACGCATAGCCAAGCTTCTTTTTGTCCTTTAAAAAACAATTTTCTGTGACTTTTCCTTCTTTCTTAACTTCTTTTGGCTAAAATATATATTAGAGCAAATCAAAGGATCACGTCATTTTACCATGTGCATCTAAAAATGTGGGGTGTTTTCCTACATAACCATAGTGACATTACTACACTTGTCAGTACAAACAATACGTTATTGGTAACATCACGTATATAACCACATCCGAATGTCTCCCCTTGTCTTCAGAATGTTACAATGCAGTTGGTTTGCTTAAATAACAATCTAAACCAGGTTGGACACTTATTGAATTGCTCAGGGTAGCAGAAATGGCTTAGCCCAGACAAGCCCAACCTCGGCAGCAGGTGAGAGAACACGGTGAGAGCGGTGTTCAGGAGGTACCTGGTACGGTTTTAGCTCTTCTTAGCCACTACACCATAGTGCCTCTTTAAACACAACCTCACTTACAGACTAAAAGTTAAGGGATCCCTTACAGATGTCACTTTATGAAGAGCGGTTCCTGGTCCTCTATGCCTTCCTAGTAAATGTCAGAGGACATGCTCTTCAAACTGAAGTCCAGATACACCTAGGTCCTATTAAGGCTTTGGCTGGAAAGCCATTAAAAATAACTTTTCCCCCATTTTCACATTATCTGTTTATATCAAACCTGCCTCCCACTTCTCTGTTCTCAGCAACGTGGCCCTCATGCTGGAGAGTAGGAGCTTATTCTGTGCTGATATATGACAACTATGCTATAATAAACGCCAGCATCTCTGGTGTTAAGAATTTAGTCTATAAAGTCATTTCTAATGCAATCTTGAAAATTGCACAACCCACCTGTACGTAAGGATTTCACCATCTGGGAGCTTGGTGAAAGATGGGCCTAATCCAAAAGGCTCACCTCAATTATATTTTCTTTGGCTTTGGAAGGAAAAGTAATTGGCAATAAAAAAAAAAAAAATGGAAGCCTCTTCTGTCAATGTATAATGGGAACCATGGGCGAGCTCAGCTCCTCCCCTGGCTCTCCCAGCTGACTTCAAATACTTTTGTTTTTAACCTACCAGTAAGCTAGGTTCTCTCGACTTTGTATCACTAGCCAACGAGGTTCACAGTTGCTGGGAATTTCATAAAACAAAATTCCCCAGGGAATTTCAACAGAGGTGCGCTGGAAGCCAAAACCCCCTCAGCTCTTTGGCCCAACTAAAAAGCCCGGCTCAGAGGCGCCTCCTACGCGTGCGCACTATGCACCTCGCCTCAGCTTCCACAGCAGCATTCTCTGGGCAGCTGCGGTCTGTGGCTGAGAACCGCTGGGAGTGTGTGGGGGGATCTCCACCACATGCTTGCTCCATAACCATTCTCTTCCTAGGGCTTCTCTTTGTTCAAGAAATTTTCACAAGACCTTGGTATATAGTTACATAAAATAGGTATATAAAGAAACATTTGCTGGTAAATCATAAATAAATTTATTATTATAAGTCAATTATACATACCTGTACACACACACACACACACACGTACACACATACATATATCCATTAATTAAACAGATGCCTTGATACAAATTTGATACAAATGAGATGAATGTACTTGTTTATTTTCACATAAAGAATGAAATCTTGGATGGATATTTGTTCTGGCAGGACACAGAGTATCTCTAAAAGTTTTCAGAGTCGATCAAGATTTTACTTTTATAAATACCAATGCTAAGAATGCCGCTTCAAATGCCTCTTCTTACAGGACAAATGGCAGAAACACGATTAGAGCTATTGCAGAAATTGTTGGAGATTCCGTTTTAATTCAGAGTCAAAATCCACTTAATGATTTTTTAAAAATGAAATTCAAGTCAGCTACCCAAAAGACAATTTTGAAAATCAAATAATACAACACAAAAACAGCCCAAGGATATACTAATTTGATACTTACATGCTCAGAAACCATTGTAGGGAAACATTTGTTTCCAATAATTAAACCATTATGTTTAGATGGTGTGTGCTCCAGCGTTAGAATTCGTCACGTGTGGTAGTCTTGCGTCTGAGCTAAGATGGCTTACACTGGTGCCGTGGGGTGGACAGCATGCCCAGTGAGCTTACCTCGTGCACGCAGAGATAAAGCTGCAGTTAAGTCACGCGATTCAACAAAGAGACAAACAGCCAGCTTGTGTTCACCACGTGATAGATTTTGAATTAATTTTTGGTTGTTGAGAGTTTAGAAACTTTTTCCCTCCACAATTTTTCCAACCCCCGACTTCAGTCACATGACCGCATATGGAGTTGCAACCTGTAGTTTAAGAGGTTGGGATCAGGACACGAACCCAGGGTCCATTGTGGGGTAGCTATGTATTTCCATAGCACTCTCTGGTTGTAAAATATCCTGAGGAACATTATACCCCTGCTTCTTACCGTGATCCTGTGAGGTAGGGGACAGTTTATGTCACCATTTTATACATAAGCAGACCAGTGTTCCCCAAGATGGAGGTTTGTTCAGGGTCTTACAAATAACAGAGCTAAAGCCAAAGCATTGGCCTTTTCCTCTAGTTTAGGGCCTTTTCCTCTTTCCCAGAAGGCTTCAGTGCAAACTTGGTCTTATAGACAGCCTGGGCTTCCTGATCACTTCTAGCCAAAAGAGGTATTTCTCAACTGGGGAACTCTGTGTCTGTCTGAGGTAACAACCTTTGCCTCAAATGATCTGTTTCTCTCACCTCTACAAAGTTGTTATTTTCTGTGTATGTAATGGCAGGGAAAAAGTGATGGGAAGAACTCTTTTAAAGGAAACTTAAAAAAAAAAAAGTTCTCTGTTTTCACAGAACTTGATATCTGAAAGCCGTTTAATTGTCTGGCCCTGGGGAAGCCAAACTCGTCAATTGCAAATAGAAAATAAAGTCTAATTTTCTATTCTTCCATGGCTTTAACAAATTGCGTCTCCACATCGAGTTTCTTGTGATCTGCGTGTGTTGGAATGCTATTAGGACACAGATTTTGAAGAGTTCCTAGGGTCAGTTGCTCTTGAGGAATGTGTCATCCCTTTTCTGTGCCCTCCAGTAGAAGAGTTAGTCTCCGCTTTCCTTGCCCCTAGTCTTCTTAAGCCAGATCCCTTGTCTACCCTCTATTTCATGGCATTTATCTGTGAAATAAAATGACTCAGTCCCATTTCGTGGAGTACCTAACTTGTTTATCCTTCAAATTGGATGAGCTCACATCATTACTCTCACTTGGATTGTTATGAGAAAGTTTTCTTCACTCCATAGGTTTTATTTTTACAAGGCTTTCCAGTCTGCTATTCTTGGCACAAGTCCAAAAGTCAATTAATGAAAACATGACCTCGGGCAAGATTCTGCTTGTTTTCAATACCTATCAATTGCTTTCCTCTTTCCTTAGCCCGGCCCTTTCTCTTAGCCTCAGTTCTAGCACACCTCAGGAAAACACAAGAAGCCCATATATTCTGTCTTCGCTCAGTTGTGACAGGAGGAGTTGAAGTCACACCCATGTGTCTGGACATCACTTTACACTGACCCTCAGTTTACCATCACAAGTTTTTGGTCATTCGCAGACCACTGTGCCTCGTAGAGAATGTTCTTACACCATTCTATCCTACAACATGTCCCTCTCCATGAAAAGGAATCAATCCAATCATCATTAAAAGAGGATGGTAATAGTTAGGAACTTTTCCGTCCAACCAATGGAAAAGCAACACGATTGGTTTAAACAAAAGGATAATGTGCTTTCTTATGTGGCTGAAAGACCGACAGCTACACTTGACTCATTGATGGGGCTCGGGTTTTGAATTATGTCAAAAGGCCTCCTTCCCCTAAACTCTTGGCTGACTTTTATTCACAGTGGGCTCTCTTTTAACATAAACTTCCTGTGACCAAGTGGTTGCCAGCAGCTTGGCCTCATCCTCGTGGCTCTAAGTCTAGAAGTAAAGAGTCTTGCTCAAAGCCAAGTCTAGAATTAATGCTGGTTTGTTTCACTTGGTTCTGATGTACATTTCTGAGTCAATTCCTTGGTCATATTCCAAGTAACATATACATGCCACGTCTTATGAAGTGCAGATTTACTGCATGTGGACTGAAAGGAAAGCAAAAATTACTCCTTAAAGAACAACCAGGAGCAGGGAATGCATATCAAGACAATGCCATAACTGGAATCTCTTCAGGTTTTTTTTGTTTTGTTTTGTTTTGTTCTGTTTTTGTTATTTGAGATAAAAGTCTCATTCCATAGCCCAGGCTGATCTCCGTCTCAGGATGATTCTTTTATTTTAGCCTTGCCTGTATTAGGATCACTACTGTGAGTCATCAGGTCCAGCTCATAGTTGGGGCTTAAATGTACCCGAAATGCCTGTGTTTTTGAGTATACGTCTCTGGGAAGATGTACTTCGTAAGTTCAAAGAAGCTCTTTGAGGTGGAAATGATCTGAAATTCTGGAAAGAACTGCTTAATTGGTCCTCCCAGAATTTGCAGGCAAGTTTGCAGGCAAGTATCTATTGAGAGCAGCTTTTATTTAGGACATAGATACTATTGCTGGATGCCCTCGCATGTAGATACTGTTGCTGGACGCCATCCCATGTAAATACTGTTGCTGGATGCTATCACCTGTAGATACTGTTGCTGGACGCCATCACCTGTAGATACTTTTGCTGGATGCCATCACCTATAGATACTGTTGCTGGATGCCATCATCTGTAGATACTTTTGCTGGATGCCATCACCTATAGATACTGTTGCTGGATGCCATCACCTGTAGATACTGTTGCTGGATGCCATCATCTGTAGATACTGTTGCTGGATACCATCACCTATAGATACTGTTGCTGGACGCCATCATCTGTAGATACTGTTGCTGGATGCCATCACCTGTAGATACTGTTGCTGGACACCATCACCTGTAGATACTGTTGCTGGACGCCATCATCTGTAGATACTGTTGCTGAACTCCATCACCTGTAGATACTGTTGCTGGACACCATCACCTGTAGATACTGTTGCTGGACACCTTCACCTGTAGATACTGTTGCTGGATGCCATCACCTGTAGATACTGTTGCTGGATGCCATCACCTGTAGATACTGTTGCTGGATGCCATCATCTGTAGATACTGTTGCTGGACACCATCACCTGTAGATACTGTTGCTGGACACCATCACCTGTAGATACTGTTGCTGGATGCCATCATCTGTAGATACTGTTGCTGGATGCCATCACCTGTAGATACTGTTGCTGGGTGCCATCACCTGTAGATACTGTTGCTGGATGCCATCACCTGTAGATACTGTTGCTGGATGCCATCACCTGTAGATACTGTTGCTGGATGCCATCACCTGTAGATACTGTTGCTGGGCGCCATCACCTGCTCTCTTCTTCCCTCTCCATCTCCATATCTGTTTGCTGACTTAACTTACATAAAGAGACTGGAGGGAAAAGCATTTGCAGTTCAGATATATTAAACTATCTCATAATCTGACCTGGCCCTAACTGAGGACATGGGTCAGGGAGGATTGATAGAGAAAGACAATAATGGTGCCTCCCTGCTTGCTGCCACTGGCCACCAGCTCAGTGCAGAGGGCATCTTTTATACAGATGTACACATGTATTATGAAAGAACCTGAGACTAGAAGCTATAACCTGTCCCCCACCCACAATACTGAACACCGGGACCTAGCCTAGCACAGGATGAAGCGTGGTCTTAATGTCAAGGCAACAGTAGCAAACAAGTTTGGGCTGGAATGGGCTGGGGTGAGGGTCAGAGGGAGGCCAGGCTTTGATCTGAGTAAAGTATGGTTAAAACAGTCAAAGAGAAATCAGTTTTGTCTCAAAGCTTTTAGACTTTTCTTCCTTTAGAAACCAAGGCCAGACTTAACAAGTTTTTCTTACTGCTATGGAGTCTAGAAAATCTACTGCTGAGAGGCTGGAGTTTGAAGTGTCACCCCATGGTAGGAGGCAGAACAGGGACTGGACTTGGCCTTTTATAACAAACCCATTTCTGATAGCAGCCTTAATCCTTCCATAAGGGCAGAAACCTCACGGTCTAATTACCTCTTAAAGGTGGGGGGGGCACACTTGACTTTGTTGTCTATCCAAAAGCAAATTTGGGAGTTATTGCCAAGTAACATTTATCAGGCACAGGACAAAAGTCTTTTATGAGTCCTTTACTGCAGTGGTGACATCTTCCCAGTCTTTATCAGTTCTGCAAACAAGCTCTGGGCCTGTTGACAGGGACTAACATTCCCAGCACTGTTCTGGCCCCATTCCTGGCTCATAATTTCGGTCAGTGAGGCATCTGCTAATTAGAAGAGAATGAGTCCCAGCTTTCTATGGCTGCTGTGACCCACGCATGCCACATACATGATAAGTTGGGCATGCCACATACACGAGAAGTTGGAGAAGAACAAAAGCGGACATTGTACTGAAATGATATTTAGACATCCCAGGAAAGAAGCAAGATAAAGCTTTGACACTGTCCCAAGAATCTCCATCTTAGGGATATCTAGATCGCTAGAATTTTCTCCATTGCTATTTAACTTCTCTCACAGTATGGAGTGATGGATGGAAGTCAGGGGCTAAAAGAATGAGGTTGAATCTCGCCCCTTTTGCTATCCACCAGTCTTGCTCCAGCTCCCATTCTGCAAGTTTAAACTCAAGTAAGGACAAAAGCCAAGGAGCAGTGGTGGGTGACCAGGAGTTAGGAATGTTCTGAATCTATGGGTCTGAACTTTGCCTTCATTTGCTTAATCCAGACACCTTGAGAAGTACTGATGCTAGACCTAACTTCAAGTGGTTTTGATTTCAATGATATGAGCATGTTCTTTTTTTAAAAAAAATAAATATTTCATTTTTAATTATGTAGGTGTGTGTGTGTGTGTGTGTGTGGCTATGTACACATGAGTGCAGTGCCTAAGGAAGCCAAACAGGTTGTTAGATTCCCCCTGGAGCTGAAGTTACAGGCAGTTGATCCTCCCAGTATGAGCACTGGGAATTAAACGCAGGTCCTGTAGACTAACAGTCTGAGCTCTTAACCACTGAGCTGTCTCTTCAGTCCCAAGCATCATATCTTAGCAAGTTCATTGGAGAATGAAGATCAAGTTGAGAATGAGTGTCTTGCATTATTTTCAACTAATGGTGTTTACTGAGAGTTCACTAGTCAGTGAGAGGAGGAAGTTCTACCCTCTTAGTGGAGAGTTTGGCAACATAAAGGAATGTCTTCTGATAGTTGCCCCTGGAGACATAGTGGATATCCATTAGGATAGCTGTACCGGGCCAGCTCTCAACCCAGAAGAAAGAACTGTCTTGTGCTAAGCATTAATTGTGCATCCAGTGAGAGACATTGGTGATGGGGGATCTGAGTATTAAGGCATAGGGTCTAATGCTGGTCAGCCACCAAAACCAATAACCATTAAGATGTGAGGGAAAGCCCAGAGTTTAGGAAAATAAAACACATACTAAAACTTATCTTCCAGTTATCTTTATTTCTTTTGTTGCCTTATGTCTTGGGGGTATTCATAACCATGTCACCTCACCCCCAGTCCTGAATCAGTCTCTTTTGGGTTTCAAAGGTGAGCCTGGCAGTGATACACACACACACACACACACACACACACACACACACACACACACATAATAGTGTTTTGCTGCTATTAACTGTCCTCTGTGAGAAAGCAGACCTTTGAATTTGCATGCGATCCTCATGGGTCTGAACTGTACTGGGCCACCCAGGGAAAACTTCGGAATAAAGTGATCATCCACTGCCACAGGCTACCACAACTACAAGCAAGTGGAAGTTAGGAGATCGATGAATGATGAATAAGAACTGCAGGAGAGCCCACGAGTGGCAGCCTGTGTGCAAGTGTGAGAGAAGGAGGGAGAACAGCATCTACTCCGAGGCTTTGAAATCAGCCCATGTGGAAGATAAGCAATGGAACAGGTTCCTTTCAAGTTCGCTTAAGCCAATCAAGTATCATATCCCACATCGGCCCTTGCACAGGCTAGGCAACCAGTGGATACTTAAGTCTAAATAGGTGTGACCTGAAGTCAGTATGCTGGCAGCCTAAAGTCTTCCTTAGCCTCCAATGGCTCCCCAGATGGAAGCAGGTCTGATAAGTGAAAACTGTGGGGGTCCTGATGAACTCAGTCAAGGCTAGTAAAAGGTGGATCTATGTATGCATCAACTACAGGGCTGACCCTAGGCAAGCCCAAGAACCATACATATTGCACCTTTCTTCTTTTGTTCTCAACATCCTCTGAATCTTTAGGGCTCATCGCCTAGGCTGCTGGACTAGACAGTGTCAGGTTGGACCATGAAGCACTGGAGTTCTATGTCTTTAGTCCTTTGCTCCATGGGACTTCAGCTCCCGTGTGTTTACCTCTGTGAAGCTCTCTGTTAGCTCTGAAATAGTGGATGATAACAGAGGCCTCATCATTCCAAGCTTTCTCTGTTTGGATCACCCACACCCCCTCTAAGTATGGATCTTCTGATGCAGAGTTTTGAGGAGAAATGAGAACGAACGAGGTTTCATTGATTACATTTATTTCATGTAATAGTGATTAAGAAGCAGGTCTCAGGTAAATATTTCCATACTTGTTAGAACATTTGGAGATATGTGTGTATGTATACATGTGTGAGCATTTATGTGTATGTGCCTATGTGTGTGTATGCATGTGCATGTGTGTGCATGTGCATGAGTATGTGCATGTATGTGTGTGCACATGCCTGTGTATGTGCCTTGCATGTGCATATCTGAGTTTCTGGGGACTGAACACACGGTCTTTTTCACACTAGGTCAGCACTCTAACTTCAGACTATGCCTGTTCACTAGAGATTATTTTGAGTGGATCTGAGTTAACTGAAATTGACACACACATAACTTGGTATTAACTCGTGTATAATATCCTCAGTGGGAGAATCCATGGAGTCAGTGGCTGCTTGGGAGGAGGCAGTCACTTTTTCCTTAGGGCTGTGGCCTCTGACAGGTTGTCTATGCCCCAGTGTTCAGCCCCATACCCATGTGTACATAGGCAATGCCAGCTGGGCTCTGGATGATATAAAAAGAAGAAAGGAGAGAAATGGAATAAAAGACAAGAGAGAAAGGGCCTGATAGGAGGACAATGTGTTACGGGTGCTACAAGGAATGGGAGAAGGGTAAGGATATGGGTGAATAGGATTCAGATATACTATATCCAAGTATGACATTTTCCAAGAATAAGTTACGAATTAACAAAAATCTACCTTAGTGGATTGATATCAGTATTCTGGGAATAAAAAATTGCCTCGAACATAGAGGTGAAGGGTGGAACACACTCAGACTTTGTGACAGACTCAGGTGGGCTAGGTAGCATTGTGGATAGCCTCTGAATGTAAGAAATGGAAGAGTTGGAAGGGAGAAAAAAGAAAAAAGAAAATCTGGTTTTCACTGAAAATTTTCCCTAGCCTTTGGTGGCAACAAGTTTGTCTAGTGCTTTGCTGCTGAGCCCAAAGTTCCCACAACTCATCTCATCTCAGCTTAAAGCCCCCCCTCTCTCCCTCCCTCTCTCCCTACCTCTCCTCTTGCCTCTCTCCTTCTCCTTCCCTCCATCCATCCTCCTCATTTTTTAAAAAAATTGAGACCCAAAAGCTCTGAGTCCATTCTAGGTCTCAGGATTTCTAATTTTCAAACTAGGCCTGTCTAGGTTCTAAGGGTGGTGCTGAGGATGGGAGAAAGGATAATCTTTAACAGACTTTTTTTTTTTTTTTAGCAAAGCAAAGACCCTTAAGCAAAAAAGAATAGAGTATCTGGGTGGCTTTAGTCAAATTGTTTGTAATTATTCATCCCATAGAAGGGATAGAGGGGATAATAAAAGAATATTTTGTCAAGCAGATCGTGGCTTCAAAGTCAAGCAAGGGTAAGGCTTAAGTCCGAGTCCATACCCGAAGAACACAACTTCTCAAATGTTCAGGAGGCCATCGCCAGATGAGTCTGCCTCATAATATAGATATCCATACTCATTTCAGTATGAAAATATCAACTAAATTTTCCTGCAGTCTTTTATGCCTTCCAGGTGCAAACTTTCCAAGGTGGCACCCCTCAGTTTACAATGCCTGGCCCGAGGGCAAACAAAAAGATATTTCTCTCCTCTGGAAATACTCTAAACATGGATGTTCTAGAAATAAATCGAATGATACCATACTGCTACTTGTCTTTGTTATTATGAATTGATATAGGGGTCCACTGTGGGCATCACCATTTCCTGGTCAGCTGTTCCTACGCTAGCTGAGAGCAAGTCTTTGAGCAAGTCATCAAGCAGTACTTCATGGTTTCAGCTGTAATTCTTAGGCTGTGAGTTGAGTTCTGTGGTTAGACGTAAGTTCCCCTGCCTTGACTTTCCACAACCATGGCCTGTGACCTGTAAGATGAAATAAACCCCTTCCCCTCCTAAGCCACTCTAGGTCAGTGTTTTTATCACTGGAACCAAACCAGACAGCTGTCCTTGTTGGCTGTTCCAAAAACAATACCCACTGCTGAAGCTGTAGCTGCTCAGCTGCAGATAAAATTCCAGTAAAAGAAGCTGGCTGCCACAGCAGCAAGAGACCATCCCAGATTGTTTGCAGAAAGCCACAGGCCAAGAGGCAGTGAGTGCCTCCTTCAACAGCTCGGAACAGTCGAAAAAACCAGTCTGGCAGCACTTGCTTTATAGGTGCTTGGCATGGAGGCATGAGAAGGAGGCTTATATAGAAGTGATAAGATGGTATCCTGGGGGGTGGAGGGGAATTCTGTCTAAAAATAAGCCCTAGTTGTCATAGAAAGTACTTCACATACTTCATTGACAATAAAATAAAACTGTATTTAAAAAAGCATGTAGCATCTTTTCCTCCCTATAGCTTTATTAGAAAAGGTCCTTGCCTATTTCAGCTTTCCTGAAATCTTTATTTTTTTTTTGGATTCCCCATCCCCCCAATCCCCAGAACATGGCCACCAACAGGAAAGAAGGAGACTTTCCTAACTCCAGCTCCCTCCCTTTCAGCTTAGGCTGCTCTAGGGTTTGGCCTGCACCTTCCTCTCAGTTCCTCTGACTCGACTCTTCTTTGGAGTGAATAGACTACTAACCCTGATTTACCGTTTGCATTTGGCTTGACTGGAGCAGGCATGAACTGCCAAGGAATCATGGGGCGGGGGAATAGAAGGCAGCAAGAGAAGCGACCCAACACAGATTCACTCCTTAACTAAAATGGGAAGAAACAATACCACCTGTGTCTTCAAATTTGTTTTCAGGAGGCTGAGATGTAGGTTCTCCTGACTTTGAGCTGACTCTATCTGCTTGGCAGAGGTTCTGACAGCTTCCTTTTCAAGGATCTATCAAAGGTCTTGCAGAGTTAGAAGCCCCTCTGTGAACAACCGAAGCACAGTCTCTAGTTCTCTGTGGTTGTAGAGGAACTCATAACTATCAGCTTCCCATTGTCCCCCTTTCCCCCTGCTATGGCCTAGCTTGGCTCTGCTGGCTAACATCCACCGTCTCGCCCACCCGCCCTTCTCCTCCCTACTCTGTCCATCCTGCAGCTGCTCCTATTGCTGTATCTTTTACATCAGTGTTTTTCTCCCCACTCTTGAACTCTGCCTCACTTGGCTTCATTTTCTTAATACATATTTTTCTTTTTTTTAAAAGTCTGAGATTGAATGGGAGAGTTAAAAGGGTGAAAACTGCTCCCCCAAAGTTATGTCCATTGCAGAAAATATGAACTAGAAAATTGAGTGAGCAATTAGCTTGGGTTTCCTTAGGCCTAAGAGCAACATTTATCATCAAATAATGGAAAAATGAGCATAATGTAGAAATCTATGTGGACAAAATTAAGCAAGCCATATTCTCCCAGTCTGGAGAGATGATTAACTCCTCTGGTGGTTTTTCCATCTGGACTCCGTTATGCTGACCATCTAGGCTCCACGTGGGGAAGTTGGAGTGTTTGGAGACCAGAAGCTCTCCCATGGGAAAATTGGTTTATATGGAAGCAAAAATATCATCATCATCAACAACAACAACAAATTTTTGAATTGTCCTTAATTCCCTTTCATTTAGCTCTCTGCCGCAGTGGTCTCTGCTCCCCAAACCCAAACAGGTTTCATGAAGAAGGCACAGGGTGTTCTTCTTCCTGGTAAGGACCCAGTAACATCTTAGCACACAAACCAAAACATTTTGCCAATCTGCTCAAACTTCTGCTATTGTTCCCAAAACCAGATGCATTTTTCCATAAGAAAGGCAAAGGCCTGTGTGGCTGAGCCCTGTTTCCTACAAAGTGGCACTGTTCCTTCTTTTATAAGTACCTAACCAGTGCATGGATCTCTGGGCACTCAGGTTTCTGGAGAACCCTTGTGTCTGCAATTGCTGGCCATAGTTTCCTTACAGTGAAATTTCCTGGAACTCTCAGCACAGATGTTTCTGCTGCCCTCTTGGTGACATCACCCAGCAGGTGAAGGATATGGGGGTGCAGCCTTCCCTTTATTCCCACTCAAACACCGTGCAGACCCTGACTCCCTGTTTTCCTTCTCTTATTGGAATGATAGAACCATCCATTCTGCATCATTGGCATATTTGCATGTTGTCCTTAATAAGTTCTAAATGGGACCCAGTAAGTAACCACATTGCAGCATGGAAAACCATCACAAAAAGAGACTAGATATAAGCATGGCCTTTTCTTACTCATTACCTTTGTTTTAGTCTATTCCTCAAGTTCTTGCTGTGGCTAAGCACCCAAGACTCTCAGTTATCTCTCCTTCCATCTTGCCTAGGCCATGAAGTTGTCTTAGAGATTTAGTGCTGAACAGACACCCTGATGAAGGCAACCCTTATAAGGACAACATTTCATTGGGGCTGGCTTACAGGTTTAGAGGTTCAGTCCATTATCATTGAGGCAGGAACATGTCAGCATTCAGGCACAAATGGCTCTGGAGAAGAAGCTGAGAGTTCAACATCTTGTTCCAAAGACAAATAGGAGAAGACTGGCTCTCATGTAGTTAGGCCTCCGGAGGGTCTCATTGCTCACTCCCACAATGACACACTTCCTCCAACAAGACCATACCTACAGCAACAAGACCATATGTCCTAATAGTGCCACTCCATGGGCCAAGCATATTCAAACCACCACATAAGTTTTCTCCTTTCTCTCATCTCTCAATAAGCCAACAGGGAGCTGGTCCCATGGGGTGGTATGATAATGGCTGATAATGGAAAAGTTGGGGCTCCACCAAGAGCCACTGGGAAGTTACTTTTGACCAATGGTAATCATCATCAGTGATGATGACAGCATTTGTGGGAAGCTTATATCCTCACTGTGTTCGCAGAGGTATAGCTATGATTCAGTGTTCTCATCTATTAGACAATGAGAATCCTAGAAACAGTGTCTACAAAGATCATACTTGTCCTACCAGTGTCAATAAATAACCATTAAGTTGAGGAAACTAAAGAGATATTAGCAGCTCTGAGGAAAACCACATGGTTAGAGAAATCGGGGATTCAAGGCACATACATAAACATAATAAAAACAATATACAGTGAGCCAATAGCCAACATCAAATTAAGTGGAGAGAAACTTGAAGCAATCCCACTAAAATCAGGGACAAGACGATGCACATGTTCTCCCTATCTATTCAATATAGTACTTGAAGTTCTAGTTAGAGCAATGAGATAACAAAAGATCAAGGGGATACAAATTAGACTGGAAGAAGTCAAGGTATCACTATTCATGGATGAGACTGAGCCACCAACCAAAGAATATACAAGGCTGGAAGAAAGCCCCATGTCCAGCAGATGTCCAGCTCAGTCCCCATGGCTGCCTTGTCTGGTTTCATTGGAAGAGGATGTACCTAATCCTGCATACACTTGATGCATCAGGGTGGGAGGATATGGGGGCCCTCTCAGAGAAGGAGAGGGGGTTTAGGGGGAGGGACTCTGTGAGGGGGGGCAGTATTTGGGCTGTAAATGAATGAATGAATGAATTGAAAATATATAACAAGATTTAGGGCAAGGGCATATGGTGGTAGAACACATGATCCACCCTACTCCTTAATCTAAGAGAAACAGTATACAGTGGGCATGAGAGAAACACGTTACTTTGAAGACATGTATTTCTGCATTGGGGCCTTACTTTTTGCTAGTGATTGGCTCTGGAATTTGGTTAAATGCCCTACCACTCTGTGCCTCATCTAGTTACAAAGGAAACAGACCCTCAACTTCTATAGAAATATAGATGTATTCACAGTCACAAGGAATATTGAGATGTAATCAGAGTTGCAGTGTTCAAGACAATCCTATCACAGGGGAGTGTCAGGGGAGTAAAATATTTCCTTTGTTGTTTGTTTGCTTGCTTGATTTTATCCATCAGTAGGGAGGGCCTTCTTTCTTGTCCTCTGGGTTTGGCACTTGAGACACTTACTCAGCTAGTTGTATTTACTGTAAACAAATGTCTACTAATTTTTTACATGCTGTATAAAAACACTTGCATGGTGTTTTGTGGTCAACAAGAACTCAATGAATGTTCATAATTAAATTGGAAACTTCAAGTTAAAAGAATCCCAGAGAGGGAGAAAGCAAAACTTCCTCGAGACATTCTTCCTAGTTGTGAATGAAGACAGAGTTAGCAGCTAAACAGGTTGATGGTCCTTCTGGTTTGAGGAACATTTGCTTTGGGCATGGAGCACCTCCCAAGGTTATCCACAACCAGACCAGCCAAAATAAGGCCTTGACAGCAGACGAAGCATGTACGGTCTGGGATAGGAAAAAACATCAGAGAGGTTTTGAGACAGTGAGAAATCACGCTACCCAATGGAAGTCAGGACTACCAGAAGCATGGCGATGTTTCTCCAAGCTTTTTCAATTGCATTTTACTTTAGCAATTTTTTTTGGAGGGGATGCTAAGCCTTGTGCTTGTTAGGACATCCACATCACTTTTGTGTGCTTGTCTGATAGTTGTTTCTACACTTTTGGAAACCTCCTATGTAGGTTACTATATGGAATAAAAAGAGATTTTAAAATATTTTTCTCACAGTGCATTACTCTCTTTGTGCTCTTTTGCCCTCTACCTGTTACATTAAAAAACGATAGCCAAATATATTCCATGAGAAGTTGTGAGGAACTTGAGCAATCTTGTGATTGTTTCTAAGTGACCATAACATAGTTGTAGAACCCACTGGTAATGCCAAACTAGATCTCCAGATGAAGGAGTACAGGACATGCGTATTCTACTAGAGGGAACACTAGACATGCTTCTTTCTTCCAAAATAAACCAACAGGTACAACCACTAAGGTCTCTGCATCCAGATGTCCTTGATTCCTAGGGACTGAATGGCGAATGGCGAATGGCGAAAAGATATCCTTCCTAACAGGTCTTATTTGTGGCCCTCGAGTAGCTGCTGTTAACCATACCTTCTTCTACCTGACTCTTGGCACTAATAGAAATTCATCACATAAAAATGTTGTGAACATACATAGCAGAATCATTTGAAAAACAGAATTGAATTTACAGTGGCAGGAAGGTGGTCATCTAGCAAAGACAAAGGTGAAATCCCTGAGGTCAAACCATGCTAACCTGCTTTATGGTTGACTTAGGTATTCCCTAAATGTTCGTGCACAGGAGGCTTAGTGCCCGGTGTGGTTGTACTAAGTGGTAGGATGTTTAAGAGGCAAAGCCTGTGTCAAGTCATTGCAAACCTTGACCAAGATCATTGTTTTCTATTGTCATGAAATATGACAAACTACTGCTTGAGGTTCATGTCTAATTTTCAGTCCAAATGATTATAACACTGTGATTAACCTTTAGGAAAAACACCCTGAGGGTAGCCTTCATCCATCAACTTAAAACCAAACCAAACCAAACCAAACCAAACCAAACCAAACCAAACCAAACCAAACCAAACCAAACCAGATTCACTGTACTGGAAGAAATCTGTGGAAGAACACAATTTCTCAGAAAAACATTTTCTGGGAAATTCCCAGTGAAGCTCAATTGAGTAAAACTCCATATCAAAGCCACTTGGCATTGGTTCTAGGTCATTGTTGCGATTTTCTTTTGTGTGTGTGTGTGTGTTTTTGTGTGTCTGGGACACAAGTTAAGGGAGGTGTTTCTGGTCATGCAGAAAGCTATTACAGTTTGTATCTGAAATGTGCCCCCCTCTTTAATCTCATGTTTTGAATGACTAGCCCATAGCTTGTGAAAGTGTTTTAGATGATTCAGGAAACTTTGGGTAGTGGGGCCTAGTAGGCAGAAATAGGTCACTAGGGATAGGTTGTGAAGGTTATAATAGGTCCCTGGGTCCTGACTCATGTTTTACTTACTGGTCTGCTGTGACATGAACAGTGTCTTCTAAATCCTTCTTCCACCATGAGCTAAGTGGTGAGCCTTTCCTTGCTACAATAATGTGCTAGCCTTTCTGAGACCTTGAGCCCAAATACATTTTTCCTCTCTTTTAAGCTGCCTCTGTCATGCATTCTATCATAGCAATGCAAAAGAAACAAATACATAAAACTAGTACCAAAGAGGTGGGATTCCTGCTTTGAGTAAACCTGACTATGTGATCCATAGGTCTTTGTAATTGGCTTGTAGGAGAAACTTGGAGGTGTTTGATGATACAGGCTAGAAAAGTCCTAGAACAGAACATAGTAGGTGACTTTTGAATTTCAAAAGACCAGAATCCTTAGACAGAGAAGGACAGAGTCATCAGGTTTCAGAGAGGAATAGAAACTCTATTGGGAATTAGACAGAATATAAACATTATATTCTGTAATTAATTTGTCTAGGCTCAGTCTAAATTATGAGAATTTGAGAGAATCTTGATTTAAAAGTGATGAACTAGGGAAGTTGGAGGAGACAGTTTCAAGATAGCAAAGCATTCAGGTCATGACACGGTTATGGTGCTTCTAGCCAGGTTCACAATGAGAATTAGGATCAGGAAGCAAACAAGAAAGACCAGATGACAGCAAAAGCCAAGTTATTTGTCAGAAAGAAACTTGTTTGAAGTCAATGACAAAGAGGCCTTTGTGCTAAGTATTCACAATGGGACAATTGAGAAGGTGACCACTGCAGGCTCTGTGATGAAAATTTGTCTATAAGAATTTTCTTTGGAAAGAGAGAACTTCCAACATCTTCCTCAAACATCTCCTCAAACTGTGAGTCAAAGTAAAACTTCTCCCCTAAATTGCTTCAAGACAGACATTTGGTTATAGTAATAACAAAAAAGTAACTAATGCAGAAAATTGATCCTGAAATGTTGTTGCTTCCGTAAACATGACTATGTAGTTCATAGGATTTTGAAACCGGTTTATGAGCAGAATTTGGAAGAATTTGAAGTTGCAGACTTGGGAAACCCTAGACTGCTGTAAACAGAACTCAGTTGGCCATTCTGGTGGCAGTTTGGAAGAGCTTGATGTTGAAAGCTGTGAAGCGCAGAGTTCTGAGCTTTCAAAGGGGAACAAGAACTCTTAGAAACTAGATCAAAGGCCACTCCTATCAGGCGTGTGGTTGATTTCTATATGAATACTTGTATTATGCTGGATCCATTAGAAATAGACCCATTGATTTGGCAGAAGGAAATCCAAGATATAAAAATAACGATGGAATATGGTCAGCATTTATATGAACAGGATCTGATTATAGATTGTATGGGAGATACTAGGCCTACCAACGAAGTGAAACTGACTTTAAGACCAAATCTGAAATGATGTCCGGTGGCCAGAACTGCGTTAATACCCACAGTTACTTTAGACCAGTGGTTCTCAACCTTCCTAATGCTGCGACTCCTTAATACAGTTCCTCATATTGTGGTGATCCCTCACCATAAATTATTTTGTTGCTACTTCATAACTGTAATTTTTCTATTGTTGTGAATTGTAATATAAAATCTGATATACAGGATATCTGATATTCAACCTCTGGGAAAGGGTCATGTGACTGACCCCCTGAAAGGGGCTGCAACTCACAGTTGAGAACTACTGTTGTAGAGGCAGTGATAGATTTGAAAAATGGAAATCCAGTAAACAGTCTGGGGTTAAAAAGAGAGCTATAGGAGATAAAAGGGCTATCTGTAAAATAGGTGCAGCAAACAAGGTAGATATATTCAGGGAAAAAAGACCAAGGTAGATATATATATCCAGGGGAAAAGATGTGGGTCAAGGCCACAAATGTGCTGGTTGGCAGCAGACGGCATCTATGTCTATGTCTATGTCTATGTCGATGTCGATGTCTATGTCTATATCTATATATAAAGTGAAAAGAAAGCATGGATGGTGCCTCTTTTTTAACTAAATACTGCCAACTGACGTGTCTGTCTGGAACACTCCTCCCACATATTTAAAGATGTCCCTTTGTCCTTCAGTTCTTAGGGAAAATCTGCTGGTAATTCATTTCAGCATTTAAGTTCAGCTGAAAAGAGTGTGTGTGAGTGTGTGTGTGTGTGTTTGTGTGTGATTCAGCCCACAGATGGGAGGTGATAGAATTCCAATTCCAAAAGAGCAAGCAGGAGCGTCAAGTTCACTCCGGCTGGAGAGCACATTCTTTTCAAAGGTCACAGAATCCCAAGGGTTGCTTTTGCTTCAGGGAAAATAACTCTCTGACACCTGGGCAGTTCGGAAACGCTAAGCTGAGCCCTGTAATTAGGTGGCAGCACTGGGAGAGAGCGCATAGGGCAGTCCATCGACCTCCAGCTAGCTCCCCTCCCTGGAGATGGCTTTGGGTGGGAGGGCGGGCCCACTGCCAGAGGTCAGTCTGGTTTTTGATTCTGCTGCAGAAACTTCCCTTTCCACCCCCACATGCTCAGTCTGGGAACAACATTTAGAGAGGAGACCTGAAGTTGAGAGCCCATGGCAGCCTTGGGAAGAAAGGATCCTTTGTCTAAATATTTCTCCCTCAGACCCAAGAGGACAATTTTAGTTTTGATGCTTTCTCAGTAACTGGGTGGTTGCTAACAAATACACCCAACTACTGCTTCATAGAGCATGCCATATATTTCCTAGGATGGTGAGAGGACAGAGTCTAAGGCTGAATCACCCCAGGCTGTGTGCTCAGTGACATGTGGAGTATCCAGGGACTCTGCCCTTGAAGGCATCTTGATAGGGCTTCCTGGGAAGTCTGGTTTTCCTACCAACCTTCCAAACCCAGCATACAAACAGGACATTGAAGACAGTGTTACAGTTTGGAGATAGACTCTCCCTAGGAAAAGACTCATGTGTTGGAACTTTGTCACTAGATGGTCATCTATTTTGGAAAGTTCTAGGAACTTTAGGAAATACCTGAGGGAAGTAGGTAACTGAGGACAAGTCAGAGAGAGAGAGAGAGAGAGAGAGAGAGAGAGAGAGAGAGAGAGAGAGAGAGAGAGAGAGATCTTGCCCCCCCGGGCCCCCTTCTTACTCTCTCATTTCTTCCCATCTTGAGCCTCTGCCACATGCCCTAGCCTCACACTTTCCCTGCCACGTGCTCCTGTCAAAACACTTCCTTACCACGGGCCCAGAAACAACCAAGCAGACTGTGATGGACTGAACTCAGCAAAACTGAGACTAAAATAAGGTTTTCCATCCTTAGTGGCTTCTCCCTATTTGGTCAGAGTTAAACAAAGGGTTAGCTGCATTTAAATGTCTTGTTTTAAGTAAAACAACATTTTTAGACTAACAGGGAATCGAGTTATAGACAGTAGGCAGTTAGCTGTCAGGCAGGGTAGGATCCTGAACACATTCTTATATGGTGTGTGTGTGTGAGTGTGTGTGTGTGTGTGTGTGTGTGTGCACGTGCACGTGTCTGTTTGTGTGTGTGTGTGTATGAGCATGTGAGTGTATGCACTCCATGTATAAGACTAACACAAGTAAGTAACATCATGGCCACAACTTTGCTTCAAAAGTCCAGAGACTTCCTAAAGATTAAGTTAGTACTCCCACCCAACTGCGGCTTATGGACAGTAAGGAAAAACAATCCCACCAATAACAGAGTGCAGCTCATCTTCCTAGGAACCTCCGTGTGCAAAGCAGAACGCAGTGGTTTGTCCTCCAGCCTCCTCCAAATCCGAATGTGTGGCCCCCACGTTTCAGTGTCAGTTGTTCTTAAACCAAAAAGAAAGAATGCGTTCTTTCATTAACAACAGTCAATCAATCAAATAAAAAAATTCTCCCCCAAAACAACAAAACAAGCAAACAAACTGAAACAAAGAAAATATACTTTGCCATATGTTCACAAAAAACATTTTAATGAAGTTTGAAGATGAAATTCCACCACAAAAAATTAAATGAGCTGGGTTTTGTTGTTTGTTGTTGTTGTTGTCATCATTGTTGTTTTACTTAAAGCAAGACATTTAAATACAAGCTTTAGAATCCCACGCAGCATGACTTGGTTAGAAACTAAAGCGCTCCTGGGAAACGATCCACCTTTGGCTCATTCAACACTCAGACACAGCCGGTGGCAGATCAGTTTTAGGTGGGAATCTGAGCACTTGGGATGAAATCTAAGAAGCTTGACTGTGCTTTGTACCACGCAGCTGCATCCGACTGCTTGCCGGTTACTGTTCAGTGGAAATCAATTGTGCAACTCAGCTCTGTGAAGTAAATAGTGAACAGTCAGTTCCTTCCAAGTGGCAGAACCAGGAGGGAGGTAGAGTGCTTGATCACAAGGCTGTGCATCTTTGCTCATAGCTTTGGGACCATTTCTTCCCTCATCACTTTCCTTCACAGCCCAGAGTGGCAGCCATCTTTGCATTTCAACTACGGCATTCTCAAGCATTGAGTGAAATGGTGGATTTGCCTGTTTCTAACTCACAGAAGAGACTAATCAGCTCTGAAAAATAAAGATCCAGGAAGAACAAAAGCTAACCTACCTCTGTCTTTCTTAGTGCCTGTCAAATGAAGGTCCACTAGGGAACCAGAAAGGAGCGCAGCTGAGCCAGGTCCTCACCGGTGTAGCTACAGGCTTCAGCAGTTGCGACACCCTGAGAGTCGGCCTGGGCCCAGACAACCTCCTGACACATGACACTCTGGAGTGATCCAGATCTGGGGCAATCTGGCAAGGACTTTTTGTGATGTCCAAGCTCCAATACCAGGAGGAGAGGAGGGCTACATAAAGCCGGCAAGCTGAAGAGATTTGAGGAGTCACAAGTGGATAAGATGCGTTTATTTCTGGCACACAGGCTGCTGGGAGGGTAAATACTAGCAGGCACCCAGGCACAGGATGGTACAACGCAGGCTACACACAGGCAGGTAGAGGCACACATACAGACCAACACAGACCACAGGCAGGGAGCATACACAGGCATGCGTAGGCTGGCTGGCAAACTTAAAAAGTGAAGACAGAACCTCTATTCCCCACCTCAAGGTCATTGACACAGAACTTTTAAAAGTGACATTCTGCAAGGAATAGTTAGATGACAGATTACATCAGTGTTTACTTTGGGGTTCCCCAGATTTCTGGTGACAGCCATCATGACCTGACTTATGATCCCCTACAAGTTCAGTGTCAACTAAATTTTATGTCACTTATACCAAGCATTCACAGGAGAGCCATGTTATCTAAACCCAAGCTGACCCTTATAACCTTTAGACCTCTGTCTGGAAAGCCGCCGTACAATTTATGTCGTATAATCCAGTCCCATTCTGTCTTCATATTTCTGGGCTATCAGATCTATGGCAGCCTTTAGGGCATATTCTAAATCCATGTCCTTCTCAGAAGTTTCTGATTTCCTTTAGTCCCTCACATTATTATACAAAGAAAACATTGCCGTTCACTTACAGTAAATACTAAATAGGTTAGCCCAGAAACCCGCATTTGCTTGAAAACAAAATGAGAAGAGAACAGGGCTTTGGAAGATGGTTCAGTAACTAAGTTCTTGCTAAGCAAGTGTCAGGGCCTGGAGTTCATATCCTCAGAACCCATGCACATCTGGAGGTGGAAGCACGCGTCTATAGTTGTGAGAGGACTGGAAGCTTTCAGAACAGCTACCACGGTTTACATAGAGGTGAACAAGAGGCCTTGCCCCAAATAAGCTAGAAGGTGACAACTGATAACCAAGGCTGTCCTCCAACCTCCACAAAAGCACGTGGCATGTCTGTTTTATGCACTTACACATAGATGTACACTAATGCACGTGCACATGCACACACACACACACATACACACACACACACACACACACACACACACACAAAGACACAGAACAGAGCAGCTGAAGGCATTGGAATGAGGGCCTTGAAGAGGGGACTTGGTGTTTTCAGCCCATTAGGAACTCCATGATGTCTCAGGACTACTTTGCTCCTGACCCTATAGTTCTGGATCCCAGCTCTTGAGATCCTGCCGAGTTTCAAAGGCAGACTTTCACCTCTGGCTCCTCCATCTTGATATCACCTTATGCCTTCCAGAGCCCTCGACTCTCAGCCAGAAAGGACCATCAGCACGGACAGATCTCGCAAACGCCCAGTCCACACGCATACTGACCTGTGAGACCCTCACTTCATGATGGTCCTCTCATCTCCAGGCTTCTGCGCTTGCCCTGGCCTCCCCCAGCCCTGATGGAGGCCCCAGCATATGTGCCTCAAACCAGACAGGCCCCCAGTTTGGCACAATATCCCACATGCACTAGCTTTTGCGTCAATGGCGCCAGCCCCCGCCATCCACGCCCAGCATGTGCAATGTCTTAGAGCTTACCAATGAGCCAACTCTTCGTACATATTCATAATCCTAATGGAGCTGTGCACAGAGAACACTCATTTCCAATTTTTACTTGTCCTGGGTGTTTTAGAAGGTCCTTGCTGCTTACAATTATTATCCTCAGGAGAGCAGCCAGCCAGGAGAAGAGAAACAGGCCGGTACGTTGCTGTCTTTTGCTTCTGCACAAACAGTACTTGAAAAAATAAATAATGAGCTTAAACCCGGACTTAGAGGATAACTTTCAGTCTCTTCCATCTCTCCCCCAAACAATACAAAGTTTTGCTATAGTTAAGGCACCATGAGGTGCCCTTCTGTACTGGTGGCTTGGGTTCTATTTCTTCAGCTTGTTTGTAAATGGAGACACATCGACGGGGGTTTTCTATGTGCTCTCTACAATCCCTGGCCTGGTCTCAGTGCCTTCCTGTGGTAGAGCAGTCCCCTGTAATAGATGGGGATTGGTTCCAGGCCCTGCACGGATATGAACCTCTGCAGATGCCTGAGCCCCTTGTAATGAATGGTGTGGAATTTACATGTAACTCAGACACATCCTTTCATATGTTTTAAATAATCTCGACTTTGCACATATTTCCTAATACAATGTAAATGCTGGGTAAACAGATGTATCGTTTAAAGAGTAATTAAAAGAAACAAGCTTCTACATATTTTGTACAGATGCAATTTCCCCTCCCCCACCCCCAAATGTTTCAATTTGTGGTTGGCTGGTTCCACAGATATAAAATGGGCAGATACAGAGAAATAATATTATAAAAGTATTTTAACAAAGAGATATAATGGTAACAAAAAAATTCAACACAACTTCACTAAATAGGATTAGAGAGATGGTTCAGTGGTTAGTACTCTTTACTCTTTCAGAGGATCCAGGTTCCATTCCCAGCACCCATTATGGTATTTACATCTACCCAGGAAGTCCAGCACCCTCTTCTGCCCTCTAACGGTACTACATTCATAGTGCATAGACATGCACGCAGGCAAAACACCCCTCCATAAAGTAAAATGAAAAAAAAAACATTAATCTTGCTAAACATATTTTAGCACATGGGCATTCTTCTTACTCTTCTGACCTCGTGTGAGCCCCTTGAAAAGGTGTCTGAAACAAGGGATGTGCTGTTATCCCAGGTAGGAATGAGGGCAGGGTGAGCCCAGGTCCCAGTGGAGTGAGGCAGGTAAGTCCGAGCTCTCCTGGAGACAGGTGGGCAGAACAGGGCAGGCAGGGTGAAGGATAAGTCTGACATCCTCCTATGCTTATGTTTCGGCTGCTGAGAGCCTGCTGACTGGCAGAAGGAAATGCTCTCGATTTATTTTCTGTTTTAGAGACCATAACGGCACACGTCTGGTGACGCATTTAAGAACCACAGTATTTGGAGAATGTGGCATTTGCTAATCGATGCTATCTCACTCGCTCTCCTCTGTATCAGCAGCACACTAAGTGCATGGAGGTCACCGGCACCGTCCACCTGTAAGTTCTCAGTCTGGCAGTGTAACTGGACCTCCTGTGCCCCACACTGGAGTTAGTGTACTCCAGTACTCCAGGCTGCTGTTCCGGTCTGGCGGCCGGGAGCTCTGGCCGCATCTGGAATCTCTGATGTTCACTTCAGCGGTCCACTTCTCCCCTGAAGCAACATGTGGGTGGCTTGGCTTATGCCCAAGTTCCTCCTGGGAAATGGCAGCTGGGGACCCAAAGCATTTAGGAGGCAAATGTGTCACCTGTCCGCCCTGCCCTTTTGAGCCAGTATTCAAACACGGATCTCTAGTTCCAAAGGCGAGCTCCCATAGAGGTTGGTAAATAAGCCCCATAGGCCAAAACCACATTGCGCCAAACCCGCTGATTTATAATCAAGCCAGACGACTGCTTGCACAGAGCAGAGTTAAGTAGCTGGCTGCAAAACCAGAAAATTATCTTCCCAGAAGCAATTTTTTTAAAGACTATTTGGACTCTGTAAGGAAGACCCAGGAAACAATTCTGAGATTCACGTTGTTTTGCTTCTTTCTACCCTCACACACCCCATTCAAATGACAAGACCAAACTGTAGCGTGTGGTAAAAACAAGAACAGGCCAGAGAAGCTTCTCTACATTTTTTCCATTTCCTTTCCAGTGGTGGCCTTTGTGGGCGCAAGTGGCCTCACTAAACAGTCCCCATGTCCCCAGGAGTCCTTTTGGCCGTGACTCCTGGAATGGTCTGGTCCCTCTCCATGTGTAACTCAGCCTTTTTCTCTCTATGATGCCCACAAAGATATGCCTTTTATCAAATTTCCCCTATGGGACAGGACCTCAGACTTTCCCTGTCCCCCAATACACAAAGGTGCTATATTTGGCACAAATCACACCATGGGAAAAGAAAATCTGGCTACAGGCAAATCAATGGAAACACAAATCAATGTGCAGTATAGTCTGGGGACATGTCTGATTAAAGTAGTCTTTTTCTCTGTGTCATACTGGCTTTTTGTAAACCTTATCTTCCCTTAGTAGCAGCTATATGACCCATTCCCTGGTCACTTATAATTGAATCAAATCTGTACATAGGGCCTCCTTTGAACCCAGCAGGCCCCTTTATTTGGACCTGCAGTTGGAATACTGAAAGCCCAGGGCCATCAATTGTCTGTGGGTGTCGGACCTACGAAATGCTATGGGATGAAGGTCTAGAGCAGTGGTTCTCAGCCTGTGGGTCATGACCCTTTACACTGTGATTCATATCTGTAGCAGATTTACAACTATGAATATTAACAAAAATAATCTTTGGTGGGTGTCACCACGACAAGAAGTGTATGAAAAGGTAGAAGTGTTAGGAAGGCCCAGAACTACTGCATTAGAGGGGGCCAGCGACGTGCCATCAGTACAGTCAGAGGACTGGACTGAGGGAAGAGATGGAGTATCTCAGAGATAAAGACGGTTGAGAGACAGGGAAGGGAGAGCCTCTGCAGAGACTCCACCTGCTCAGTACCGCAGGCTGGGTTTCATCTGGAGCCTTTAGAAATGCAAAAGTCATTTCCCATTTGCCTACATCAGTCTAGTTGGGTTTCTGGTCTGGGAACACAATGTTTTTCCATGCTAAAATGTAACAGCGGGGGTGGAAGTTGAACAGAGGATATTTAGGGAGCCACAGGGGCAACTTTTCTGGAGACAGGAGATCTTAGGAGTAGAGGTTCACTACAATATCCATATATTCCAGATTGCAGTGCGATAGTCTTGCTTCCAGCGTGTCACCTTGCCCAGCTTTTTGTTTAGACAAGTGTGGTATATTTACCACATGTATATATAAGATACAGTCTTAGCACTGGGGAGACTTTCCTGAGCAGACATGATTTTGGAAACTATAAAGAAAACGTGAATGGATGGGACTGGCTGACGCTAGACGTTAAATTGCTGTTTAACAAAGGCACTGTGAACAAAATCAAAGGCCTCTTGTGGGTAGATGTGAACCTCCTGTCACAGGCTTCAAGGGAAGCCATTAGGGCCCAGCCTTGGCCTCCTGGAAGTCACATCTGTTGAGAGTATTGCAACTGTTGGCAGGAAGACCATGGCTTCTCCTTGTCTTAAAGTGAGACAAACAAACAGATAAACAAACAAAATAAGAAGGAAGAAGGAAGGCACGGGATACAAGGAAATACAACTCTGCTGAGAGAGGCAGAGGGAGCGAGAGATTTGGAGAAGAGGGCAGCAATGAGTCACTGCTCTCTCCTGCTGCCGAGCTGTCTTCCTGCCATGTTTGTGGTGAGTTGACTCACCCAGGCTGTGGCTGTTTTAGGCTTGCTGTAGAAAGGAGCTGTGGAAGCCAACAGCTACATCAAGTGAGCCATCATAATGGTGATTTGGAGTTCAGACCCACGCCATCGTTCCCTAAGCCCATGCTTGTGCAAATTCATTCATTGCATGGATGAACCAGAGGCCTCTGAGGAGACTTTTCAAAGTCTTAACATTTCCTTCCTATTTCCTTTTCTCCTGAGCAAAATTCCCTTTATTTTTACCACCCACTAGAAGGGAGAATTGAAATTAGGCCCTTTTATTTAATAGCTTGCCAAACAATAAACAGCTCTCTCAAACTAAGCCACATCTTATCTAGGGAGAGGGCAATAAAAAGAGTGATTTATGCAGTCAAGAGGACAGCGAGACGTTTTTATAGCATCACAGATGGCTCTGCAAATTGCAGAGCAGCGTTATTTGATTCTGGATATTTCAGGCTCTTAGCTGGTAATTTGAAAACAGTATGAAGTGGCTGCTTCCTCCAGCTCAGGTTCCTCGGGCAGATTGTGAAGGTCTAGGCATACAAGCACCTTGAATCTGATAGAAGAAGATGAGCACGATGATGAATTATCTCCGCTGCTGCCCACCCCCCACACGGGAGGTTAATAAGAGGAAAGTTTACAGGAATATTCATGGAAAGTGATCTGGCCCAGAGGGTGCTTGGCTTCACGCAGGCTTGAGTTGCTTAGGAGAGCGTGAATAAGCAGGGGACCATCAATTTGGGTGCGCCTTTGATAGCATGAGAGCAATTCCTGACTTGGCTGAACGCTGAGATAAGAGAATTGAGGTGCACACTCACACTCTACCCCTATTCATGTTTCTCATACCTTCCATTCCACCCGCAGCCTGAGGTATATATGTGCAGGTCACACATTTCAGCGGCTGTAGCAGTATACCTATGAGAATCTAAGCAGGAAAGATTTATTTTGGCTTACAGTTTCAGAGGACTCAATCCATGAGCATTTAGTTCCATCTCTTTGGGTCATGCCAAAGCAGTGGTGGGGATCATGTGGCAGAACAAAGCTGCTTATCCCATGGTGACTAGAAGTGGAGAAGTAGGGGCAGGGGAGGCAGGGGAGGCAGGGGAGGCAGGGGAGGGAGGCAGAGTAGCAGGGGGGAGGTAGAAAGGGGAGGGAGTCTTGGGATAAGCACCTATAAGATAGAGCCTTCAAGGACATACTACTAAGGACCTATCAATTAGCCCTACATGCCAAGGTTTGGTCATCTTTCAGTAGCCAATTAAACAATGAATCCAGTAGTAGAGTAATCAGTTAGTGAGGTTGGAACCCTTGGGTCCAATCAGCTGAGCACAGCTCTGTTGGGAAACCAGACCATAAGCATTTGGGAGAACATTATAAATCGAAACCATAAATAAATAACAATAAATATTATTAGATCTAGTCTTAGTTATACCTCTGGTCTCTTTTGCTTCTGCCAAGCCAGGGGTGTTGGGTCCTTGAGATTGGCCAACCTGGGTCATAGGCAGCCTGGTACACAAAATATGGAGCCATTCCGGCTGCATGTGAGTGCCAGCTGGATTCTGGGATTTTCAGTGTCACCTCATCTGTAAAATGGGCATGATGTAAACCTATCCATAGAAAAGGCTCTCCTGAATATTAAGTGAGGCAGTTAACTTCCTGACTCCTTCCATAAATGATGACTGTTTTTAAAGACTTGTGTAAAAACATGGTGGTGCTGGTGTGGTGGTGGTGGTGGATGCAGTTGTTCTTCCAAAGGCAAAAATTCAACATTTTCCTTTGTTTATTTTTCTTGCATAGACATTCTCTTTAAAATTGTAACCAAATAAAATTGTTAGAGTTTTACAATTCACATGGATGAATTAATAGCTCTTTTGGTAGTTTTATTCTATTTCTGATTTTAACATACATCTTTTATTTTTTTCCTCTTCTGTGATTTTAGGGCATTCCTACAGAGAAATTTTAATCTAGCAATATGGCTGGATTAAATGTTTTGGCAAGGGATCACATCCAAAGACTTTCTAGATCTGTACCATCCAGCTGGAATGGCACACCTTTAGTCCCTTAGTATGCACTTTTAGTATACCCCCAGTACACACCTTTAATCCCAAACAATAAAAGTAATGTTAGTTTGTAGAAGGAAGCAGCCATGTTTGAAAGTGACATCTAATTGAAGAGCCGACAAAGTGCAAATCGAGAAAGAGTTGACTCTCATGAGAACAGACAGGAAAGAGAGGTGACTTAAGAGCTGCAAAGTAAATCAGGAGGGAGGACAGGTCCAGTGAGTGCAGTTCAGTTGAGTCCAGCTCATCGAAGTTTGGTACAGTTCATTGAATGCAGTTGAATTCAGCTGAGTGTGTCCAGTTCCATCCAGTTCCATCCAGTCCATGCAGTAAGTGCGGTTTAGTTCAAGGAATTCAGAGCAATTCTGTGAGAAGCCAAGAGAAGTCAGTTTGAATCAGCCAGCTTGGAGGGGAGGAACAGCTGAGTTGAAGCAGCCAGAGTTCAGAAAGACTAGATATGGTGAGCTTCTTTAGCAGTAAGCCTTTGAGACAATCATATCTGGTGAATAAAAGTTACATTTACACATTACACTGGAAAATGGGCATTGCATTGCTATGATACTGTACTTTGGTATGGGATATGCATTGATATAGGACTAAGGTTATGGTATTCCTTCCTGTAAGATGCACTTCTATGATTTTACACTATATTTAAATGGGTTCCTGTCTCTGAATTTAAGGCCAACAGTAAGCACCTAGCCTTGGAGTTTTCAGGAAAAGAACATAGCTATTTCATGGGTGCTGTACACACTATGGGAATGTATCAAGAGGTTTTGTGCACTAACTCCTGGCCTTCCACATGAAGTGAGTCCTGCCACCAGCTCCATTTGTGCTGATGTGGAAATGGAGCCTTAAAGTGACTGCCCTATGTCACACATCTAGGAAGTGATGGAGCCAAAACCCTCACCACAGGCATCTGGACTGACAGTCCATGTTTTAGCAACTTGCTGTACTTCTGTGCAACAGGATGAGGCAGCTGCAGACTTGCACGGACTAGCCGTGGACTCTACCATCCTGTGACAGCTGGCAGGTTCATGTGAGGCCACTAGTGACTAGTGCCAAATCACCAGGTGTGCTATCTGCCCTGAGAGAGAAACTGGGAATACAGGGAGTGACACACGGACGCTGTGAAGAATTCTATCCGTTGGAATGCACACGACCAGAACACACATAGATGCTTCAAAGTGCACAATGACTATTTTTTTTTTCAATAAGTTCCACATGCTCATAAAAATGCCCGTGCGTTTGTTTAAATGGGAATATAGGGTGGCGAATTCATTCCTTCTTCTTGACAAAATGGTTAGAATTTGCTTAGAAATACCTTCTATTGACAATAGAAATAATCAACTTTATCCTCACTGTCTTCATTTCTTAAGTTTCTACTGATCCCTCTGTCTTTGTATCACCTCTCACTGTAATCCTTGATTAGGGTGCAACCAACTCATTCAGACATCCAGTCACTCATTTTCCCTTTAAGCTAAGGTTGTTTCACTTCCCCCTGATTGGCTGGCCCTCTTACCTTGGCAAATAACTGCCAGGAATCTTAAGAGAAAGAGTAGTGTTTCCTTTAAGAAATGTAGCCTGTATAACGTGTGTCATCTCACACGGTTTTTCTTTTTATAAGCATTCAATGTTGCCTGTGGTGTGCACAGTCTCACAGCTAGCCCTTCCTACATGAATGGCCACTTGGTCTGCAGAACTCTCCTGACCAACGTCATTAGCCTATGGCACATTTACTCAAGTCTGCCTGATACCAGAGCCTTAATCTCTCAACCCACTAAACCCAACTGGCCTTCCAGTAGGTCAGGCCCTGTGTGCCCCTCCAGTTTAACTTTCCTTGGGAGTGTAAATAGTCACTGTTTACTCTAGGAGCGTGTCACTGGCTGTAGCTCTTGAAAGCAGTGCCAGACTGTGGCTGGGGCTTTCTGTTCTTTGGACAAAGAATGAAGGTGACTCAGCAGATTGCTTTTGTACAGTGTGGAGGACTGGGACCCCTCCCCCAACATCTAGTGAAAAGAATGTAGTCAAAATTGTCCTGTCTGCTCCTTGTGTCTTAGTCTGCGCTGAATTCTGGAGATGACCTCCTGTAACTCCCCTATTTGCAGGGGAGTCAAGAAACTAAGAAGCTCTGTCATCTGTCCAAGGATACAGCCCTATCTGAGGCAAGTTAAGACTGAATTTTTTTTAAATTAAAAATAAATTGCTGTTCTCAATCTACCTTCATTCTCATTAGGTTTGCTTGTTTTTAAAGAAGTCTTGAAGACAGAAAATTAAATGCCTTGTAACCATACAATTCCATATTAGATAGTTTTATGGAAACATAATAGTAACAATAATGTCAGCAGTTCTAAACCTGTGGGTTATAAAGGACTTCCATCTTTTATCAAGCAAATCTATAGAATTCCAAAGTCATATTTAGGCCACATAAGATTTCCAGAACGCTGGACAATTTCCTGTAAAAACTCAGTTGAATAACTGACCACCGGGGTTGAGAAATTCAGGATTTCCCAGCAAAGTCTTACTTTCTTGTCTCTAGGAAATGCAAACTCCTCAGTTTGCAACCTTTTTGGCACCACACTGCACCACAACTCCACCAGTCTTTTTTGTTCTTGCAGATCGTGTTCATTTCTCTTAAGGTTCTATTCTCTTCCCTCGAAGCTTCCCACATGAGTGACTTCGAGGTGGTGCATTCCGGGATGAAGGGTTCTCATTCTTTCCACATTCCAGGACTGCTGGACTAAAAATGTAGACAAATTCAGTCTTGTTCCTGCTGTAAATCTGAATCAATTACTTGAATTCTTTGGTCCCTAATTTCCCGTGAATACTTCCTGCCTGCTTGTCATCCGGGATTCTTCTGAGCATTTACAAAGTTAGAAATCTTGAAGTCGGATGCACTAGCCTTGGTCTCTGGTATTAGAGATGAGAGGACAAGCACCCTGTGGCTCTCTGGCCCCTGCATGGAGTTTTTGAGGTCATCAAGGTCCTGACCAGTGACAGAATCAAGGCAAAGCTTCAGGTTCTTCCTGGAAGCTCCTTCATTGTTTAGCTCTGATAAATACCACAGAGACAGCATGTGATTATTTTTATTAATTAATAGCCTCTGTATTGAGTCAACACTAATGACATTTTTCATGCCTTAACAGGGCTGTCGATTGTCAGGAATTTCTGAAAATAGAAATGTGTGTCAGAAGACAAATTCTCCCTCTTCCAGAGCCTGAGCACATTTGCCTTGTTTTTCCAAAGCAGGTCTCAGCCATCAAGCAAAGTTGATCTGCAAGAGAAATGGGGAGAAAAATTCCAGGCCCAGGGTAAGTAGAGGTAGAAGTTAAAGGTGTGGCCGGTTTCAAGGCAGCGGAGGGGTCTCCAAGTGTTATTCTTTGAGGGCCTCTGTTGCCTCCACTGTAGATTTTATGTATGCTGAAATCATTTCCCAGCCCCATCTCACCTCATGTTCACTTGATCTGAGTCTTCTGGGATCGCATTATAAGAATGAGATGTCTCTGCTTCCCCTCTCCTGGTCTGTCTTACTTTGCAACTATGTGGTTACCTACATGATTGTTTGCATTCCTTAATGTACTGCAGATTTTAAAGAGAAAGAATCAGCCTTGCTTTTACTCCTCTTTTGGTCGCTATCCTAGTTAGTGTTTTTGTCAACTTGATATAAGCCAGAGTCATCTCAGAAGGGGAAACTTTAATTGAGAAAATTCCCTCATCAGATTGGCTTGTAAGCAACTCTGTAGGGCTTTCTATTGATTAAAGATGGAGGAGGGAAGGCCCAATCCACTGTAGATCATACCATCCCTGGGTGGTTGGTTCAGGACTGTATAGTAGAGCAGGATGAGCAAGCCATGAGAGGAGAGTCAGTAAGCAGCACTCCTCTGGCCCCTGCTTCAGTTCCTGCCTCCAGGTTCCTGCCTTGGCTTCCCTTGGTGATGGACTGTGGTCAGACACATAAGCCAAATATACCCTTCCCTTCTCAAGTTGCTTTTGGTTGTGGTGTCATTATCACAGCATCAGAAAGCAAACTAAGATACTTAGATACTTGCCTATCCACCCTCCCCTCAGCACCATCTGGCATCAGAGCTCGATTTCTTACACAGGTAACTAACTTAACCACATGCCTATGTGTCTTCATTTGTTCCTCGAATATTCAAGATTGGGTACTGAGAATGTGTCCAGCATCCACACAGTGTTTTTCCAAGATTGAGTAGGAGCTACATGTTCCTTTCCCTAAACAGCTCTATTCTGTTCTACACACCACCAGATAGTAGGTCTGTCCCTAGTCTGTGATAATTCTCAAGTGTTTAAAATGAACTGTCACGCCCTCTGCCTTGTATGCCTTTGTTAACCATCTGTACTACCTTCAGCAATTGTATATAAGCCATAGATCATACACACATCCTTTTAAGTCAGGGGAGTTTGCAGAATAGAGACAAGAGAGGACAGGACACAGACCAGGTCCTGAAGTATCTTTGGTTCATCCTGGCTATGCTGCCCAGTGCTTTGGACTTTCTCTATTTGACTAATGTCCCTTCCCAAACATGGTTTCCAGAACTTAACATTATATGACTCATGCCGCAGACCTCCTGCTTCGAAAAACTTCCAGTCATTCTCCATAGGGAGTGATCTCTCTCTCTCTCTCTCTCTCTCTCTCTCTCTCTCTCTCTCTCTCTCCCCCTCCCTCTCTCTCTTTGTGTGTGTGTGTGTGTGTGTGTGAGAGAGAGAGAGAGAGAGAGAGAGAGAGAGAGTATTAAAAGACATTTTGTGAAACTTTTGTAAGTGGTAGGATTTCTGGTGACCAAAGTTCACTGCATATACATCCCTTACCATGACCCCTTTCTCCTCAGTACATGAAAACCCTGAAGAGGAATCCAATTGCAGTGTTTCCATCATACTGAAAAACAAACAAAATGATGGACAGATTAAATAAAATAAAGACAAGCCAGGACATTTCACACTGTCACTAATGGTTCTTTATGATGGTTTTGAAAATAATCAGAAGGGAGGCACAGAAATCTGGCACGTGAATAAAGCTGTTTCTAATTATGGAGGGATGTTTGTCTTCAAAGCAGAAGCGTCACTGGGGTGTCCTGGGACATGCTTTCTTTAATGATACTTGCTCAGGTCCTGGCAGCCTCTAACTGCCTGCTCAAAACACAGCAAGTGATCCACCGTCATTTTCACCTCTGACCTGAACAGCTTGATTCTTAATCTTTCCTTAGATTGTTTTCCTTGAGATTTTTTTCTTCTGGAGGGAGCTTGCTTCGAAGCTGAAAATGGGGGAGTGTTGGCTGTGATATTTCTTGGGTACTTTCCGTTCATTTGGACACAGCATCATCTGGGGCCAGCAGGTCAGCAGAAGAGAAAGTGCTTGTCCTCAATGACACTTGGATGGATGTGGGAGAAGTCTACAGACTTGGGTGGTTGGGTGACCCAGGAACGATTTCAGAATAAGCATGGTGTACCCTGTGGCTGACGGAGTTTAGAGATGGGCAATCAACTTCAATAGTTAATCTGTTGTCTCTATCTTTACCTTCCTTCCTTCCTTCCTTCCTTCTTTCCTTCCTTCCTTCCTTCCTTCCTTCCTTCCTTCCTTCCTTCATTAATTCCTTACTGTGCATGTGCACGAGTGTGTGTGTGTGTGTGAACTCAGCACCATGTAGTTTCTAGTGATAAAACTCGGGTTTTCAGCTTTAGTGGTAAGTACCTTTATGCACCCAGCCATTTTGTTAGCCCCTATTAATATTTAAACTAATTTTTTGGCTCAATATGTTTTTATTTAGCCAATATTTATTAGACAGCAAATATGTGTCAGGAACTTAAATCTCCAGAGGAAAAAAAAAAAGCCTAACCTATTCTTTTATGAAGAGCCTGTAGCTTTCTGTCCTTTGCGCAGCCCCCTACCCCCCAGCCCCCTACCCCCCCAATCCCCCACCCCCCACCCCCCGCCGTGCACAATGACCTCATGGTGCTTCTTGTTCCAGGCTTGCTCTGGTGTGTGGAAGATGGAGTGAGGAGGTGGCTGCCTTAAACCCCCAACTAATTTCAGAAATTCCTCCTGGGACCTTGAGGTACCTGTACTTCTCCCAGAAAGAGAAATTGTTAGAAATAAAATAATTTTAAGCAGACTTTGTCCTGATTATACTGTTCTCACCAAAATAACATTCTTCATTAGATAGTGTAGCTAAAGAAATTAAGAAAATAGAGATAAACAAGTAAGATGAAATTATCTCTTTCCTTCCTCCTTCCTCCTTCCTCCCTTATCTCTCTTTCTCCTTCTTTCTTCCCCTCTCATCCTCCATTGTCAGTAGTTATCTGAGCCACTAGGTTACCTCCATTTAGAGTATTATGTATAATTCATTGCGTATATGCACCATCATTGACTTAACTAATTGATAACTGTTTTATTTGGGTGCTGTTCCCAATGTAGTGTGTGTGTGTGTGTGTGTGTGTGAGAGAGAGAGAGAGAGAGAGAGGAGAGAGAGAGAGAGAGAGAGAGAGCATGGATACTGTACACATATAAACATATGCGCATATATGTGTGCATAAATATAACAATTGTGTGCCTTTCTCTTCCCCCAATTAGTTATTATTTTCTTAACACACTCCCCAGAAGTAGACTATGTGGGTAAAAAAATGCAACCCCAAAGCCTTTTCAAATTCATGCAGAGGAGCCCAGATTGCCAGAGGTCAAGTCTATGTTTAAAGTTCTAACCTAAATGTTTGACCTTGAGCTAATTAATCACTCTACCTACTAAGTGGAGGAAATGGTTGTATAACAAAAAAATGCTCTCTAAAAGTATTTGGTAAGACTGACAAGATTGAGATTTCAATCCACAGGCAGAGATGGGCATTTTCCCCAGGCCTTCCTTCTTCATCATTCCAGCAAGCCGTGGCTTTTCTCATGGTTGTCCCTTTCTCCACTGCTGTCTTCGCCTGACTCTAAGGCGGGTCTGTATGACCTCATCACACATCCGTGCTCCATTCAGAAATAAGAGGACGAGTAAATCCTGAAACTCAAGGGGAAGTTTCCTGGGTCTTCTAGAGAGTTCTCCATTTTTAAGGTAGAGCCATAGGAAGAGAAAGTCCTTTCCAAAGGCCATGGTCAGTCCTTCAGTGGCCGTGCCCTGTGCCTTCCCTAGACTGAGAGTGAACCATGCACAGACAGGCAGAACTGAGAACGGTGGGGATGGAAGTGGGTCCTCCAGGCTAAGCAGCCTGAAAACTTGCTGTCTTTGAACTTGCAGCTGAGACTCTAGTTGATGGCATTCACCTTTTGAATCAGTTAAGCTTTATTTATAATGCTAGTTCTGGCCAGCTCTTTTGTTTTTGTTTTTGTTTTTGTTTTATAAAGAATATGAGACATCTTAAGTCTCTTCTAGATTTTTTCAAAGTGGTGTGTTTTGTCTTTTCCAAATTAAAAAAAAGGAAAGAAAAACCTTAAAGGAAAATAGCTATATCAACTGTCTAGAAATGATTCAGTTACATTTCCTGAACCTAAAGGACCCAAACTAGGCCTGCCAATTTGGTCAGTGAACCAGCTGAGTTTTCAAGTTGAAAGTTTGGTACCCAGAAATTATGATATTATTTTGTAGCTAGGAAAACTAAGGTACAGGGAGATATGATTTAGTGCAAAGTCATATGTTCCTCAGCAGCTGCAGGAGTCTTACGAGGCTCCTCCTCTGTTTTCATGGAGTATGTAAGCCAGACTACACTACAACTGCTCATTTCAACCTAGCTTTGCTATTAATCAAAATCTGTCCCTATTGCAGGACCTCAGAGAGCAATAATGCTCCCACCTGCCACACCAGAAGTCCAGATTCTCCCAGTACTTCTGATTATTTTTGGAAGTCCCTTAGAAGGTGACTTGTAAATCACCCAAGCTACTTAGGTGAGTTTGTGCCTTTGCTCTTGGTCAATAGCTCTTGCATTCCTTCCACCATCTTGTTTTTCTGGGTACCTGCCGTACCATGCTGCTGCCCAACTCTCCTCGCTCCATCTCTATTTGGTCCATAGGTCCTGTCCATCTTCTTTCAGAATCTCTGCCAATGATTCCTGTCCTTCTCCCTCTGGGGCTGCATTAACCAGGGCTTTCTACAGGATCAGAATCAATATGCATTACAAAAAAGGATTTTGTTAGATTTGCTTATACTGTATAATCTAGGTAACCTAATATCTGTGCACTGGAGAGGCTGAGAACCCTGCTGCTCCCCAGCCAGGATGCTTGCTGATGCTTCAGCAGCCTCAGTATGGTGCAGAAGGATTCCTGGAGAGATGATGATGGAGAGCCAAAGAAGCTGGGATTTGATGTTAAAGCAGCAGCAGCAGCAGCAGCAGCAGCAGCAGCAGCAGCAGCAGCAGCATCAGAGTAGATACACTTACCAGCAAGAAGTAACAGAAGACAGGCACACAGCACAGCTGTTCCCTTGAGCTTCATGGGCTGCTGTGCAAGGGCAACGGCACCCTGGGAGAGGATCTATCTCATCAGCTAATCCTTTCTGGAAATGCACCCACAGATGCACCCAGGAGAGAGTCCCCTAGTTGATTACAGACTGAGGCAGGCGAACAATCAAGAATGAACACCACAGGAGCCAAAGTACAGTGCTTTGGTAGGCTGAAAATCTTGGTCTGAAGAACACTGGGCGGTCCTCAGCATTAGAGCCTCTTGCTACCCTTTTCTCCATCCTTCTCCCACCCCCACCCCTACCCCCACCCCCGTTTCTCTTACTCCTGCAGCTACTGCCTGGGGAGTGCATAGCTTCATGCTCAGTGATGCCCCCTGAGCCTCTGATCCCTCCTCTACAAACTGAGATCATAATGCTGGGTATTAAGTTTCCTTCCAACCTGAAAACTCTGCATTGCTACAGCCACATCAGCCGGCCTGGGACGGGCTTCTTTGATTCAGCAAACATATGGAGTCACTTCTACACTGCTGGTCTAAGTGAGTACTTATTCCTTTCTCCCCCAAACCAGGCTACAAAGATTTTAACCCCTCTTGCTAAAGCTCAGTCATAAAAAAAATGCTTCCTAATCTTTACTTGCTTTTCTATGAGAAAAAATCTGTTGATGGAAACTTCTCTGACTTTGTCTGCCAGTAGGCGATCCTCAAGACCCATCTTGAGTGTAAGGGAGACCACACAGAGAGGCCAGGGAGCGCCTGGGCCCCCCAGCCTTGCTGGGCTCCCCTCACCCAGACGCTGATGAGGATGAATAGACTATTCCTTTTCAAATACATTTCTGTGTGGTTGTCTGTTCCTATTGCATCTAAGCATAAACATGGGCAGTATTTGTTCCTTGACAACTTGTATTTTGTTACTGAATGTTTGTTATGAAGGAAAGAGACCATATATTTCTAACGCATAAGACAATTCTTGACTTCTGAGTGGGTCCCCCAGGATGCTTGAACCCTTAGCAGTCAGGTCTTTGCTCTCCTTTCTGGTTCGCTCTGCTCTTGTGGGAGCCCTGAACCCTCCCCTTCAAATGTTTTGCCCTTCCTGTAAATTCTGTGGAGATTCAAGAAAGATATTTTCGCTTTATCATTACACATGATATGTGAGACGTAAACACCATATTTGCAGACCAATGGCTGAGAATGAGTAATTCACGAAGTGTACATGCTGGCAGGAACCATGGATTGCTTAGCAACTTCTTCACCTTATGGATGAAGAAACTGGGTTCAAACAGGTCCTCAAAGTTCCTTGAGTCACACTGATTGTGCCAAAGCTATATTAGGACATCATCTGGTGGGCAGGTATACCAGCCAAATATTGCATTCTTTCCCAAGAGATGAGAGGGAAGCATGTGAAAGGGTTGAACTCGGGGCTAATATGGGAAGAGGGCTGTTGGATGAGAACCCTAAATCTAACCCTAACCCCTAACCCTAACACTAACCCATAACCTAGCCCTAACCCTAACCTCTAACCCAGCCCTAACCTTCACCCCAACCCTAACCCTAACCCAACCCTAACCCTAACCTCTAACCCAACCTTAACCCTAACCCCAACCCCAACCCTAACCCTAACCATAACCACAACCCTAACCATAACCATAAACCCTAACCCAACCATAACCCTAACCCTAACCCAGCTCTAACCCCTAACCCCAACTCCAACCCCAACTCCAAACCCAATTCCAACCCTAACCCTAACCCCTAACCCAACCCTAATCCTAACCTCTAACCCAACCCAACCCTAACCCTATCCCTAACCCTGACGCCGACCCTGATCCTGACCCTGACACTGACCCTGACCCTAACCCCTAACCCTAACCCCTAACCCAGCCTTAACCCTAACCCTAACCCCTAACCCTAACGCTAATCCTAACCTCTTCTTCCAGTCAATGGCTGCTTCAGCTCCTCTGCAACTCTGCGACTTTGCATCTCTAGCGCCATTTTATGAGTAGAATGAAGAATCCATGTGTGGGAGGAAGGGGAGTTTGAGACAGGAAAAGTCTGGTCAGTAACTACTTAAGTCTGATTTTGCTAAAAAAGAAGTCTATTTTTGTCTTTAAAAGATAATGTAATTTACTATGTTAGCCATTCTGTGGGGCTGTGTGTGTGTGTGTGTGTATACTTATCAAGATTCCAGAGCCCTTCTACATGTTAGGGAAGTGTTCTACCGTTGGATTTCATTCTGGGCTCCTGTGGGAGGTACTGCTGAATTGCAATAAGACTTTCCAGGGGATAGCGACTCTAGGGTAAGATCTTCCCAGCTGTCTCTACCCACTTGACCTTTGTAAGGTCAGCATCTGTAGGAGAAATGGCTTAGAGGAATTGACTCTCTACTGCTTTCTGTCTATTGAGGGCAGGAGTTTCCCCCTGTGTGTTGTGCAATCGTATAATTGGAAGACATTTCTGGGACATTCTGTGTCATTTTGATGAGAGTCCATGCTGAGGGGAATAGTGGAAAGTGGGTGCAGAGCCACTGTCAAGAGGGGAGCATTTAGACGGAGGAAGGGAGGAAGGATTTGTGAGGAGTGGCTGGTCCTTGAGGAAGGGAAGAGGAAAGTTAGGACTGACCCGAGAAGGTCCTGTGTGAGCAGAGAGCAGGACAAGCTTCCTGCTGAACTGACTCCTCCAGAGGATCCGGAGAAATCCAGCCAAAGTGCCTTCCTTCTCTACCTGGATGCTCTTGGTGAGAAACGGTAGACATGAGACATCACAAGAGGTGCATGGTGTCAGGAAGATCATGAACTGGGGAACTGTGAGCCCCGCAGAGCATGGTCCAGCCTCTGCTCGTACATAACCAAGAATACATCATTCTGTGTGGATGAACACATGTGGTGTGGGAATTGCTGCTTATACCTCGGTATTGAGAAGCCAGCTCCCCCTCACCTTTTCCACGGTGGTCTTCACTTCTGGCCCATGTCCAACCACTGAGCCCCACGTTTGATTTTAAAAGTGTGCTTGCTCCAGGGAAATGAAGAGCCGAGGAGAGCCGAACAAAATAGAAGAGTCATGGGGTCTTGGGAGGTGATGACAGAGTTGATGTTTGTATGCGACAAGGACATCTCACCGTGTGAGCCTGTGTGTGAACTTGCATATCCAGAGACCCCCGTGCACTCTATTGGTTGCTGTTGTTATTTATTTATTTATTTTGGCTTGTTTACATCTGGTAGCGTTCAGCCTCCCTCTCCAAGCTAATGCTTTGAACTGAGACAACCTGTTGTCACTAATTGTCACCAGCTGCATCTAGATTTTAAAATCTGTTATTAATATCGGAACTGGATGTTGCTCATTAACTAAATGCAGCTTATTAATCATTTACAGGTATGTGACGACGGTCAGAGTTGGATACCCAGAGACACTGCCTTGGGTTGAGGATGTGCAGGCGTTTTACAAAGAGAGGAGTAGAATGAGAGGACCTACCAGATGCCAAGCAAAGGGGCCTGGGAGAATAGAAACTGTGGGCTGAAGTCCAGCGTACTGTCCCGTTTAAACCGTCTTTTGGAAAGTTCACAAGAAAGGGAAGATATAAGCTTCTGAGGAAAGAATGCAGTCACTGTCAAAAGAAACCTTGACCCTAACTGTAGAGTGGAAGTCTCAGGCAGAAGCCCCGTGACTCCCTCAGCTGAGTCCGACGGTGCTCATCAGGCAGTGTGTCTCCTGGTATCCTTGGAGCTGGTCAGCTTCAGGGTTCTGCTCACTCGAGTGTCCTCTCTACGCTCTACTTAATGTATGCATTGCTTTAAACATCACTGTCAAGGGTCACGTGAACAAAGCTGCAACTGGGAAAACCGCCATGGCAGGCTCCCCAGAGCGACTGCACAGAAATCAAAAGCAGGGTGCCTGGTGACCCCATCCGAACTGAGCGTGGCAATGGCCACCTTCTGGAAACCCTCGCCAGAAGGTCAGAGCTGCAGTACTTGGAGTTCATCTCTCCAGAAGAGTGGTCTGAGCGGAAACAGGATTGGAGAAATCACAAGAGGCAAAGAGGAGGTGTACTCCAGCTTTGGAACACTGCAAATATGTGAGTGTCACAGGCATGTGACCGTCTTTTACACGTGAGCAACACACACATGTAAACACTCCATGTATATGAGCACAGCATGCACATACATGTATACACACACACACACACACACACACACCTCAGGACAAGAAAGGACACTTGTGGGGAAATAAACACAATCATAGAACCACCTGTCTGATCAAAAATGTCTCATGTTTAACAATTCAGATTACAAAAGAAACACACGGTCATTTAGGGAAATTGTTAAAATACAAAGAAGAACAGAATCCCAACATCAGTAGAAACAATTTACAGTTTTATCCAGCGCAGGTAGAGCCCTCCTTACTTTTTCAGCATTGGTGTCCTATCCAAGATACTGTTTTACTTGTACTGTGCATGTGTTCCTCACATATTTTTAGTTAAGGATGCCCAGCCAATCTTTCCCTACCTTCCCACAGATTGCCAGCTGGACAATCTTGATGAATAATACATTTATTCACAGAATAGTTTAAAGTTATCAGTAAAAATAATTCTACTTCTGGTTATGTTGATGGAGTCCTGATCCAGGGCCTGATTCTGGTGTTTCCGGTGTCGGGTCCAGCCACTCACTGCAAGCAGAAGCACTGGGGGAAAAGCGGGCAGGGATTTTAATCAACAGTTATTCAGGGAAGAGGAATACGGTGAAGCGTTTCTGTCCATCTTCTTGAGTTATGACAACATAATTCCAATTATAAAATAGTGGTAGAAATCGAATGACCCATTTCAGGGTTGCTTCTCCCTTGCATCTGTTCTACATTCAAGCCATAGCTACACACCATATTATAAGCATAGTTACAAGCCATATTGCCACAGGTTCACACACAGCATACCATCTTTAGTTCTTATTTTGTGTATGTGTGTGTGTGTGTGTGTGTGTGTGTGTGTGTGTGCTGAAGGGTACAGCTTCCGCATCGAGGGTACTCCCCCTCATTCGGAGGGTGCTCTGCCCTATAGGCTGCTGTTCTTTGACAAAGGCCCATTGTGGTGAAGATGCTAATAGATCAGTCCAGTCATTCTGGGATACAATGTAACTTCTGGAGCAATGGTTCCAGGGGAAAATTTTAAAAATAAAGCTAGAGAGTAACAAATTAGTGAGGTGATATAGTGCCTGAAGTCCCCTGTCGCCTGTATATTCTACATAAACATAAGTGCAGAAAAGCACTAATATCCATAAAATGAAAAATGTGCGTGTTTATTGGCCTCACTAGGGAAATTACTTTGAAAACTAGTTTCGAGAAATGTTCTTAGCTTCCTGTTCTGTTTTCTGAGTCCCGCTGAGGTAGGGGAAGCCTGTCTAAGTCGCACCTCATTCCCCCTCAGGCTTTTCCTCTCCTTTTGTCCCATAATCGCTGGCTGCCTCTGTGAACCGCCAAGGCAGCCGGGCCCTTTCTTCTTGCTTCAGTTTTCCAAGTATCTCAGGCATAGCCTGTGCTGCAGCGCACACCTCACACCTCGGCGCCCCAGGCATGGATGGCCATCCCCTTAAAGTCGTCTCAGATGGAGGGAGGGCTTTACCTCTAACGGGGCCATCTGAGTAGTGGGGGTCGCCGAAGAGCGCAGGGCCTTTCTGGTCTAGGACTCTGTCTCACTTTCTCTTCTTCTTTGCTTTTCTCCAGATAAAGCTAGGAAGAAGGATGGTCAAGCCGAGAGGACATGAAGAAAGGACAGGACAAGAACCGAAGGTAAGGGTTGGCAACCCCGAGGGTCATTCCCAGTTCTCACATAGGGGTTCTCATCTGCTCCTCTCAACAGCAGACATGGCGCCTACCCGGAAAGCAAGTGCTGGTCCTCGGTGGCTGCTGTGCTGGGTCCAGGGCTGGTCGCTGGGAATCGTTCAGTTCCAAGCTGTGTTTTGCTGTTTCTCTTCCTAAGAGCATCGTGTTGGGTCATATGCAGTCCCTTTAATTCTTCCTCCCCCCTTTCCTTCTCCGGAAAATGAAGATAACAATTTTATTATTGTGGAGTGATTGTAGGGATTAACAAGATTCTCCTAAATGTAAATCACCCTGCAAAGCACTGGCAGGCAGCAGGAACTCCACAAGTGTTCATTTCAGGCTCGCAAGTGAGGAAACCACTATGCTGTAATCATCGCCCAGAAAACCAAACCTTCGGGGCCGCCCCCAGACCCACCCCTTTATGCACCAAAGAGACAGAGTCTTTTTTTTGGGGGGGGGGGTTCTCTGTATAGCCCTGGCTGTCCTGGAACTCACTCTGTAGACCAGGCTGGCCTCGAACTCAGAAATCCGCCTGCCTCTGCCTCCCAGAGTGCTGAGATTACAGGCGTGCGCCACCACCGCCCGGCTGAGACAGAGTCTTTCGAGTCCAAGATTGCTGGTTAGTGCGCAGCGGCCCTGGCCCTGAGGGAACCCCGTGGCTGACATTTCAGAACCCCCAGAACACTGAGCTAACTGATTTAATAAATATGGCAGAAAGCAAACCCAAAGAGATGGTTGCGCAGCACAGAGATGGGCATCCCCTGCAGCTACCTGTTTTCTTTAAAAAGTCTATTGCGAAGGACAACAAGAATCCTACTTGGTGCAGAGAAGAAAACGAGAGTCGTTCCCACTTGAACGTTCACGCGGACGTCTTTCCTTACCTTTCTCTATGCTAAAAATACAGAAATATAAATCGTGATGTAAACGTGGGTTTTCCTGTATGCACTGCTTTGAAAGCTACGTTCTTTTTTGCTCAGTACTCCATTAAAGGCCAAGCTCTGTCTTCTCTGTAATGATCCATTCTCGGGAGAGTGAACAGTCCCACAAGAACGACATCAATTCTCCCAGATGGCAATGTCCTGGTGACCTTGTTAGCTTCCGCAGGGCTGGGTGGTGCTTCTTAATTCTGCCACTGGGCGGCCCCAGGTGCCACAGGAACCTTTGGGAGACATAGTTGTAGCATATCCAGATCCACTAATCAAGAAGCAGGGCTAATCAAGGGCAGATGACAACGGATGCCAGGTACTAGGGGACAGGCAGGACAGATGGCAATGGGTGGCCGCGGGGAACTCCTTTAGAAAGGAGGGACAAGAAACAAAATATGTGACAAAGGCAGCGGTGAAAGGATGAGGAAGAAATGTTCTAGAGGAAACAAGAACATGGTGGAGGTGAGACAGCCCTGCTGTGCAGAGAGACTGTGTGGGGACACAGGACTAACTGGAGCGCAGTTCACAGTGGGGAGGAGAGCAGCCAGGGGCCAGGTGATGTGGCCAAAGGAAGAGGGTCAAACTTTCTTACAAGTCAGGGGGAATTCACTGCAAAGTTCCAAGCAACATGGGTGAAATTTCATTTTAAAAAGACTTTTTGTGGAAATTAAATCATACAGGAATATAAACAAATACTTGGAGAATGGTGTGATTTTTTTTTAAATATTAAATCATACAGAACTGTAATAACCCACTGATATACTCCTTAAAAAATCCATCCCAGAGGTGCCTATAGACTGGAGTGAAAAGTCCTACTCTCAAAACATAGGAGAATTACTCGTCAAGAGCTCTGAATGAGAAATATCTCACTGTGAAACTCCCTCTTTAAAACAAACTTGGTTCTATTTAAATTCTTCTTTTTTTTTTTCTGAAAAGAAAAATCAGATTCGTGCTTCTGGAATAAAACGGTTGGCACGGGTTCTAAACAAACACAGTAAAACCATATTCCTTAATCTTCTTAGACTCGAAAACGAGCTGTTTTGTGTTACTTAAGGAAAGGCTTATTTTCTCAATTTTCAGTGAGTCTGTGAAACGTTGTATCACATGCCACAGAGGCAGGGTGGAAAACAGAAACTGTTACAGCTTTCACAAGGTCAATACACCCGCCTGTTTTCCTTTCACAGTTTGCTAATAATGGCTGAAAAAGTAAGAGCTCCCCTCCCCCACCACCATGAATGAACGGGTGCTTCCATCAGAGTCAAGACACTACCCGACTTAATGCCATGGCTAGTGTGGTGTCTGCACCAAGCACGATGTGATAGATTAGGAAATCCGTGTTTCTGAGAGGGTTCTTTCTGTACACTTGAGTGTCCCTATAACCTTGCTTTCAAATCAAAATAAGATGGTGTGCGAGCCTGTCTGGAGTTGCTTTCAGCCTACATGTTCTGACTAACTATATAGAAATGGAGCCATCCAGCCTCTTTCCAAGTCCTCATTGCTGTTTCTCCAAGGGAACCACGGATGAAATGCAGCATTTTTGCATGCAAGCTGGCAGAATTCACTTGCTCTATATTTTCTTTTGATATTTGATTCACTCTCCTGAAGACTCTGTGTGGACATCTTGGATGTCCATGGATTTTCAAGGCTGAATATTCCAGCAGTCAGAACCTTAATAAGGAGTTGTTTCCGGTTGCTCTGACTTTCTGAGATAAATGTCTTCTCCTCCTCTTTATTTGGAGTTCAAGATCTGTACTCTCTACAGGAGGTTAGGCCCCTCCCCCCAGAGCTATCTCTACAAGATCACAGAATTGGAGAAATCACCTCTCCTGTGTTACCAATCTACACATTGGCAGCCTTCCATTACCACAGGTACTTGTGAAATTCTGCAAACAAAGCTAATTCCCTGGCACTGGTAAGACAGACATTTATCTAATGCAGGTGAAGGGACACTTACTCACAGGCTGTCTGTCAGACTTTGTAGAAAGTGTTGTTGGGAGAGTTTAAGATCAGATAATTAGGAACATTCCAGGCATGGGGGAGGGGAAGTTTGTCACCCGACCCCCCAAAATGCTTCTCAGCACAAATTTTCCCTTCAGGTCAGAAAGGAAAAAAAAATATGCACTTTCCCTACTAGTCTCAGGTCTCTAACTTCCCCAAACTTAATCTGCTCTAGTCCATCCACATCTCCGGGAGTTTTGGCCGCTCAAGCCAGTGCGCATGCTCCCCGGGACTTGGCGGTCTCCAGCTTCCCTACCACCCATTAACTTTTCCCATCCCCTCTTTCCTTCTAAAGACAGCTTTGCCACATTCTGAGATGCTTTATGGAAAACAACCAAGACTACTCCAGAGCCGAGTCTGGGAAACGGTGCTTCTCCCTGCCGGACCTGAGGGTCCCGCACCCCACACCGCACTGCATATGTGCGCTCCCTGCATTGGTGGCAGTGTTTTACCTGCTTCATATCTTCAAAGTTTATTCAACCCAGTGGCTCTCAGTTTGTGGGTTTCGACCCTCTGGGGGGCTGAATGTCCTTTTCACAAGGATTGCCTAGCACCATCCTGCGTATCAGATATTTATACATTACAATTCATAACAGTAGCAAAATTAAAAAGTAGTAACAAGATAATTTTATCGTTGGGGGTGGCCACAACGTGAGGAACTGTATTAAAGGGTTGCAGGTTAGGGAAATTGAGGGTCACTCAGTTTTAAATTTTAAGCCCTCGCTTTTACTCGCTTCTCTTCCTTCTGAAGATGTTCTGTAATGTTGATCTCAAAGTATATTGAGATCAAAAAATATTTTTATGTTGATCTCAAAGTAAAAAGACGTCATATACATTGAGTTCTCAATTTAGTCACAGGGTCCCCTCCCAGGAAGCAGCCTCGAGCCCTCTGTGCCTTGTGAGCTGGGAGAAGTGAACCTCACAATCCTCCACTTTCTTGGCCTCTCACAGGGTCAACCACATAGACTCTTTCCCTGTAAATGTCAATATTGGGTGCAAAATTCATTTCTTTGACAAAATGAAAGGATTTCCAATGACTCTAGTCATCTTTACATTTCCTGCAGTGGTCACATTTTTACCAAGGTGATCAGTGTGATCCTTCCCTAAAAACCTAGCTATTTTGGCCTAACTACGCTTGCTGGCCATCCTGAAAGGGCTTCTGTAGAGAAGGGAGCTTGGGCTCTCCACCCAAGGAGGTGAGCTCCTCTCCCAGTTCTGTGCTGTGATGAAATCCACAGTGTTTAGCAAGTCAGTCCATCCATGGCGAGTGTACAGCAGGTAGTGGAGAAAGAAAGATGGAGAAAGCCACACAGGAAACTAAGTCCCTGAGCTTCCAGATGATATGGGAAGGCTCTGGAAACAAAACCAAGATCATGTGGGACAGAAAGGAATCAATGAAGCAATGAGTCGAGACAGCCCTGGTGCTGGAATGGTTTTACATGGACCAGAGGAGGGTGGGGGTGGGGGCGTACAATCATAGGCAGAGGACATGACATAGCTGGTTAGGGTGAGGCAGGCATAGAACACTCTTTTTAAATCCTACACTTATGATTTCTCTTTATGTCATTAGAGAAAATATTTTAAACCAAGAATCCTAAAGGAATGGCACGGATAAGGTCACAATGATGTGATTATTTGTGGGATGCCAATGTCTGTACTGCAGGTGAGGACCAGTTAGTTCAACCACTTTACAGATACATTCACAGGTATGCAGAGAAAGCTTCCTTGACTCGAACCCGAAGCTCGTTAGAGGCAAGGCAGTGCTGGAGTCCTGCACCTGACTGCTTGAGTAAGATTACTACTGCAGACAAGCATGTCTCACCTGTACCACAAACCTGCCCTGCGTCTCAGAGAAAAGCAGCCCGTGGCCGGAGGTGTGAAGTTCTCTCAGACAGAGTTCAAATTCTGTGGATGTCGTTGCGCAATGCTGTTCTGCAAATATTCTCACTGAAAACAGAGCTGTTCCTGAGCAACGTGGTATGAGATCAGGGCATGAATTCAGCGCGTAGAGCCTCTGACTTTCGAATCCCTAGTCAGGACCTGGCTAAGAAGCACAGGGGCTGGGGGGCTGTGGTGTGTCAGCTGCCACCTGTCTAACCACACACCAGCTAAGCTCCGGGGAGTTTTCGTCCTTCACTCCGGGGCTTAACGGCAATGTGGTTTTAATCAGACATTTCTTGCCAGAGTAGAACAAATCACTTAGGTTATAGGCTGACAAAAGAGGAACAGTCTGCCTGCTTGGAAAGCTTAGGAGGAATTAAATTACGTGCCATCGCTTCAGAGCGGCTCCTCTGTGCTCCACACTACCACCTCTGATCGCCTGTGGGAGGGAGCTGCGGAGCCTTGCGTGCAAGCTCTGTCATAACCCAAGGCTTAACATAAACTTCAGGATCTCGGGTCATTGGGAAATAACAGGTATATCCGGTTAGGTCTTTGGTGCTTGTCTGCACGCGAATTAAAAGCGCAAGCGCGTGCAAAACTGTACTCTTGGGAGCCTTCGGAGAAGGGAGGATGCCTTGGAATGGAATTCGCTCAGTCTCCCTGTTTGTTTTCTCATGGAATGAGGTGACAGGGCTTGTTTAGGAACAGTCTTGCACCTCTGAGTGGCTGGGTTTAGAAGGGCTGGGATGTGAAAGTGGCCCTTGTGTCAGAAAACGCTGCAACAGGGCTGCAAAGGACCACGGGTCACAGCTTCGAAGCCACATAGTTTTTGTGGGGGAGGAGGCAGGGGTGCCGGACTTCAGCTGGTGAGAACAATACTGAGTTGTCTCGGTGGTCCTTACTGTTATACAGAGATGGAGGTGGGCTGGGAGGGGTGCAGGAGGTCCCCCGTGAACCGTGGGGGAGCATGCGCTGAAGGCTGTGGTTAGCTCAGCTTCCCCACCTCCCCTAAGTCTTGTCATGGCTTTGGAGCAGCGGGCTCTGAGCCCCCCAGAAGACTGACTACACCAGGGGAGTCCACTCTGTCTTCACGTTTTCTCTAATGTTAGCGGTAACATTGCCCAAGCTGTGACAACAGCCTTCTCTCTCAACAGGAGACAACTGCATCTGGCCCTCCAATGGTCAGACTGTATGTATTTCCACAGTCAGCAATTTCCCCAGGCAGTGTGACTGAGCAGCAGCAGAGTTCTGGGAACCTGGTAGATCCAAAACCAAACTCCAGCTCAACCACAGTAGAGACCTGTGATTTTGATGGATAACTTAATTTTTTTTTTTGCCTTGCTCTATTTTTCTATAAAAGGGGGGATTAAGATAATAGCTATCTCTAGGAGTTGTGAGGGATTAATAATAAAAGATTTATATCAAGTGCTTGGCACACTACCTGCCTCAAAGTGCTCACTCAATCCGTGGTGGTGCTTAATATATTACTAGTAATATATGACTATTGTCACCCTTGGTATTATTGGCATAACTGGCAATCCAAGGTACCACTGCAGTTTTAGGCTGTGGCTAGATGCCTGCTGGCCCCACAACGGAGAGTGCCCCCTTCTTCTCCGAAGCTAAGTTTTCCTAGCCCACTTGACTTAGGTACCCACACCTGGGCTCTGAGTTACTGGGATTTGGGGACTAGTTCTTCCTGACCTTTCCTGGGCTTAGAGTTCATCATTCAGATGGGCAACTGTCAGGGGAGGGTGGACATCTTTCTGTCCAGACCCTGCTGGGACTCCTTTTGGATAGACCAGCAGGGTTACACACCTGTCTTGTGAAACAGAAGTTTGGGCATCACTCCCTTTGAGACCCACTGTTACTCATCTGCTTTCTATATCACAGGGAAATAACACTCTTTCAGACAGTGGTCTCCAAAGCCTTTCAAGACTCCTCCAGGTCTCTGATACCCCTGCGGGAACCCATTAGAACTATGATCATAAGATATCTGTTGCCTTTTTCACTCTATTCACAAGGGGTCTATGTGATACTTGACATCATAACAGATTGCAGGAAGAAACAGGAAAATCCAGCTGTTTTCTATTAAATTGGAAATTAAAGAGACTTGTAAAAGCACAAAAACAATGTCCCTCTGACTAAATATTTTGGTTTTGGAAAATATAATTATTTCCTTAAAATATTCGTGTATCACGTACCATCTTTACTGTTTTTAATAGACTAATAGGTAAATATTTTGTAATTTTCCAGCCATTTCTAAAACTGTAACTATTGATAGATATCACTCAAGATAAGCAATAGTTCCTTGGGTTCTACTGTAACTTTTTAGAGTCTGAAGAGATCCTAAAAGAAACATGTTTGAGAAATACAGAGCTAAGGTTTTGGCACTGTGGCCCATGAGATCACTGATTCGCTCGTCTCCTTCCAAATAAAGCTGTCATCTCCGGGGATGGGAAGAGTGTGAATTTTATGATGATTTCAATATAATGAGTTTGAGTGGAGCAGATCTTGTTACTAAGCCTTAATTTTAGTTTAATGCCAATTCTCTCATCTTCTAACCACCGGAAGCTTTGCGATGCCTGCTCAAGATTTGTCTGTAAATTATAGACGTTAAATTGCAAAAGACTGAAGATAGCTCACACCAGGAGAAGTGGGGGTAGAGCTTCATTCAACTGTCACTGGAACAAACATGGTTGCCTGTTGAGATCATAGGCTCATGGCCCAGGAAGGGCACTTATATGGCCCAGGTCCTTAACAGGCATAATAGTGTGAAAGACGTCTACAGCTGGTGCAAGGTTGGATGGGTGAGGCTTGTCAAATCTTGACGGAGGGCAATAAGCCAATGAACACTTGTTTACTGGTAAGGTAGTGAATGGTGGCCTTTGGGGTCTGAAAACCTGAGTTCAAATCTCATTCCCTGCTACGGTGTGGCCATACCTTGTACCTTGAAAGTTCATGCAATCAAACTTGGTCCCCAGGGTGATGGCCTTTAAGAGGTGGGGCTTGGGAAAAAATAATTAGGCCATAGTAGCCCCCTTTTCATGAGCAGATTAATTTCACCCTGAAGAAGTGAACCAATTCTTATGAGAGTGAGTTTGTAGATCAAAGTTGGCCCCAGCCAGCCCTTATGATGTAGCTGATTCCTTCTCTGCTTCTCTACTATGTTGCGGTGAAGTGAGAGGATCTTTGTCAGGGGGCTTCACCATGCTAGGTCTTCCAGTTTCCAGGATCGCTTTACGTAAGTTTCCCCACTTTGTATATCAGCAACACAAAATGGGCTGATAGCCACCTTCATTTGCAACCCCCCTGACTTTCAACAACAACAACAGCAACAAAAACCCTTTATATATGAAATAAGCTAGCATATCAATACTGTGAGGGTGGTTGGGAGAAATACATGAAATAAGATTTAGAAAACAGAATGCGACGCCTATCACTTGGAAGTGGAGTGGGATCCTAGCTCCTTTCCTTTCTCTGTCTCCAACTAGTTTTGTTGATTGGGTGATGCTAAGAAAAATAGAGGAACACAGGCCATGGACCTGACCAAAGATGATGACACCAGAGAAGAAAGTCTATTTGTGGGTGTAGTGTCCTGTACATAGATCTCAAAATGATGCTGCGTATATTCCCTGTTAATGAATATGTGTAATTTGATGTTGACCTCTCTAATCTGCTGCAGGAAACCTCAGGTAAACCCTCAGAGCCTGGAGCAAAAGAATACAGTAATGCTACTTTAGAGTCCTTTGTCCGTCCTTGTGGTAGCTCATACTCAGAGATTCCACTGGGGTGCAGCTGGTACCCTGAGGACTCCAGGCATAGGCACATCCTTACTGCAAAGACATCTCTGAAACAGCAGCATGAGAACCTAAGGCACAGGGCAGCTAGATGGATGCCCTGGCCATCCCCAAACAGGTCTCAGTGCCAGCTTGCCAAAGCTTGGATGCTAACAAACCCAGCCCTCTTCCTGCATTTAAATTCTTAAAACATATGGCCCACCGGGTACTGACTCAGCCCGGGGGAAAAGAAAATTGGGGGTTAGGCGGTGCCAGAGTACAGAGTGTTGCATGTAATTTTCTAGTTTGGATTGGGAAAGGTTTTTGGATACTTTCCTCCCTGGCATTCAGGAGGGATCTACCTGCCCTGCCTTCTGCTTTAGGCACCTGAGACAGAATCATCATAGTATGGGTGTACATAGGTCATGGCTTCCAGGTTTGAAGCCCTGTGCAAATTTTCTTCCCAGGGCTGGAAGAGAAGAAATCAGATGAATTTTCTAAAAAGCAGCACGCTATTGCTCCCTTGTTGCCCATCCCCGGGAGGGCCCGTAGCACACCCTCGGTTTTGCACCCAGTCTGGCTTCCTCAGCTTTGCTGCCAGGGATTGGTGAATACTATCCAGGAGCCTCATTGCCTCGAGGCTGCAAAACACACCCCTAAAAGCCAGCAGAGAACCTGGACAAGAGCCTAGAGGGAGGCCAGCATGATCCCTTCAGGAGCTTTTGGGAACAGGAAGCCTTTGCAAGTTAGCATCTCCACATAGGCAAGCCTGGGTGAGGTGAAATGGGGTGAGGAAGAAGTCTCATGGAGCCACCAGCTGGAGTTGGAGGAAATCACAAGTTGGCCACTGTCACTGAGCCCGTCTGCCAAGAACAGAAGCTGGGTGAGAGCCTTTTAGAGGCAGCAACAAAGTCCTCCTGCAGAAGAGCAATGACTGATGCTGTCATGGGACAGGCACCAGTCTCGAACTCGCTCTCACACAGCTCTGGCGGTCTGGTTGGCAGTCAATGCCTTGCCTGAGAAGGATGAGCAAAAGGCCGCCATCACACTGAGCTGACAGATTAGGTATTTATTTCTGCAATGAAGGCCCAAGCAACCCTTCAAGACCATGGTTTGCAGATCAGAAGTAAAGACTTGGTAAGAGAAGACGTAATACTGATACTACCAACCATTACTGGTTAATTTTTATTGAGAGATCACTTTGCCATGAACTATACTAATTGATTTTCTTATTTACTCCCCATGATCAATAATCCTGGTTGGGATCTTGTAGTTTTTTTAAAATGGAGAAAGCTCAGGCTCAGAAGTGTATAACAGACCTAATGTTATCATTTCCGTAAATAAGAGCATCCAGACTCATGCCAAGCTCCTGATGACTGGTGAGCAGGACACATGGGTTTTACTGTAAAAGGTTAGATGACTTTGGAAGGAATCCTGGCCTGAGCCTGGGGTCCTGTGAAGAACTGTCATCATTCCAGAGGGCATCTGGGTGTCCCCCCCCCCCCCAGACACTGTGAAGCCTCCTTTCGGGACATTGAGACTTGGAATTCCCCACTTCTAATGTCTCCCTGTCTTTAACCTGGAGTTTCCCTCATTTGTCAGGGAGAAATGATGTTCTGAACACAAGCACACATATCCTTGAAAAGAAAGGCTGGTTTGAAAGATAGATGGTATTGTTAACTGTGTGTTTCACATTTCCAAAGCTAAGTCAAAGTAACAGTGTTCTGGGTGTGTGTGACCTGGTACAAAAATCATGGTTCTCAGGCATGCAAACTGGCACTCTGTAAATGGTCATCTATATATGTCTGGATTAACTTTAACACTTGCAGATTCCTGCAGGAGTAGAAGGAAAAGCACAGTCCCCAGGGTGGAGTCAATGATAGTAGAGTCGAGACCAGCACCAATGGCTGCCGAAGTCATACGGGCATATATATAGTTATAGTTATAGTTATGGTTATGGTTATGGTTATAGTTAGTTATAGTTATAGTTAGTTATAGTTATAGTTATGGTTATAGTTATAGTTGTTATAATTAGTTATAGTTATAGTTATAGTTACTTATGGTTATGGTGATGGTTATGGTTATGGTTGTGGTTTTAGTTATAGTTATAGTTAGTTATAGTTGTAGTTATAGTTATAGTTTTATAGTTATAGTTATAGCTAAATAAATTATGTTAGAGTCATACTCCAGAATCGTCTAAAAGAAGCAGATCTACATCTTGCATTGAGGCCAACCTTCTTTGCTTGGAAAAGGTCACCAAATAGCAATAATTTGAACAAGATCTCATTCATATCAAAAGTATGTATATAAATAGAAAGTTCAGAATTTCTACATCTGGGGTCTGGGGAGAGGTTGGAATATGCATCCTTCCAGTTTCCTGCATATTAGCTATTGGTTGACTCTTGCAGCAAGAATCTATTTGTGTGCTGTGCTTGCGTCACTCCTGGGGCTGGAGTGTTGGCTCAGAACCACCTGTAGCTCAGTTCCAGGTGATCCAATGCCCTCTTTTGACACACATACATGAATACATGAACAAAAACTCTAGTGTATGTCTAGTCAAAACAAAAAATAACAAAATGCGAATAATATTGCGATTGTAGGATACCGTGAGTGTAGAGCCATGTGTACAAGCCATGGTCCAGAGATCTTTGTCTTGAAGAAATCAAGAGAGGACCGCAGTCACTTGGCTAAAGACATCGTCTCGTGTTCTAGTCTCTGCCCTCGATGGTTAGTGAACGTATAAAGATGGTTCTACTAAGTGGACATAGTCTCGAACTTCCTCCTAAATACTAGTTTTAATAACCATGGTTCCGTGCAGCCTCTCAGCCTCACCTGGGTGGGGAGGCTTCCTTTTGGAGAGTAGCTAACAGAGTCTCCTAACTGATCAAGGTGCAGGGAAGAAGTGTCTTTGTTCGGTCCTAAATGTCTATGTCTTACCCTCCCTTTAAGACTCAGAGAACATCAGAGAAGGAGGAGGGCTGTAAGAACCTGGGGTCTGGTGAGCCTTCTGTCAGTCAAGCAATGTCTTCAGGATGCATGGGAGCTCTTGCACTTGTGAAATCATAGCAGCTGTGACTGTCTGTACAAGACCTACACAAGGGGAAACCACTCAACACCCAGCACAACGCCCAAGCCATAGCTGATGGCTGCTTTAGGATGAACAGTTTTCTTCAGGGGAGTGACCTCCAATAGGTTCCCAGGCTTCTGTGGATGGCCTCATAACATACACACACAGGCAGCACTAGTGAGACTCAGAGAGAGAGAGAGAGAGAGAGGGAGAGAGAGAGAGAGAGAGAGAGAGAGAGAGAGAGAGAGAGAGAGAGAGAGAGTTGGGAAGGGAATGTAGGAGTTAGATGATAAAAATACACTGTACCCATGTGTGAAATTCTCCCCCCCCAAAAAAAACAAATAAAAAGAAGTAAATGTTTACAAAACAAACAAAACAAAAAACTCCTAACCCCAAGAGTGTCTACATGGTCTCCAGGGCTAGAAAATTACCCTCAAGCTGTAAGATGCATTGGGGAAGAATAAATGTAAAGTTTACATTAAAAAAAGAAGTATCAATTGAAAACTAGACAATTCAAGTCTGAGCTAGGTATGGGTCCAATCTCACAAGATGAAGGAGCTCCTGGATCACACACTTAGTCAACTGTAGATATTTGACTACAGGGAGGCAGATGTCAACAGGACAAGAAACACCATGTGCAGTAGACCGCGGCTGCGTCTAACCTGGCTGTGGTCAGCACCATGTGCAGTAGACCGCGGCTGTGTCTAACCTGGCTGTGGTCAGTTCCAGGCACACCCTTAGACAGGGGTATTGAAAACCCACACTGTCCAGGGGCACAGACACCGGGTCCAGGACTTGAAAGCAGGTTGTTGAAATGATGACTAAGGGAGCAGGACATGGTTTCAGTGACTGGGAAATGGCTCAGAGGTAATGGCTGTCCTCAGACATGCCACTTGAAAGGTAGGTTCAGCCGGATAGACTTCAAAGAGTGTGCAAGGCTTAGCAAAGTTCATTCTGGAACTTCCTTGCTATTGAAAAGAGCTTCCTAGTCTTCAGAGCTTGCTAACCAAAAAAAATCTAGCAGAAGAAGAGGCCACAAATGAGAACTGGCTTCTTTAATAGCAGAAGGGGTGAAGCCTCTTGAGGTCAAGGCCAAAAATCGCTCCCATATAATTATTCAGCTCTCATGTTCCTTTTGGAATTGTGGAGGAAAAACAGTCACTTATGTTATTTAACTAGCAATTATCTTTTTCAAAACTTGGGCAGGAATACAGCTTTTCCCTCACCAAACTTGAATTTTCATCTCATTGTGGAAAAAAAAGAAAACAGGGAAGAAAAAGGCAGATATAAAATGAAAAATGAAGAATCAAGTGGAGCAGAACTCAAAGCGTGGCCCTGAAGCCCGACCCTGCTCTCAGCCTTCCCTGGTTAGATATGAGCACAAGCTAGGAGAGCCACGTGTGCCTCTGTCGGGTCTTTTTTGGAAAGGAAAATGAAAAATCCTTTGTCCAGAGATGTCCATGTGAGGTCAAAGGATCCTTTATCCCCCTGTTCTGGTGTTAAACACACTTCAGAACGGCATCAGTCTGTGGCAGACCCCAAGGGACAGAAGTGCAAAGTGAAATAGAGACATGGTGCCCTTTCCCTTCCTGACGAGTCACTGCTGCGACCGACCGGTCGATCTCATGTGTTTGCTAAAACACTAGAAGAAATGACACACCGTTTAATTTTCAGCCCCAGTACCGGGTGTTCTGTGCCTTCTTTTTATTTCCCTTGTTCCTATGCCTCTGTCCTCTCCAAGTCTATTCCTTAGTCTTCTGTGAGAAAGAAAGGGGCTCAAAGTGGGGAGGGGTGGGCGGGTGTGTATGGTAGGGTATGGGGGACAGAGAAAGGCTGGAATGTGGCTCAGTGAAGAACACTTGTGTGGCACATGGTATCCTTCAGATGGAGGGGGAAGGAAGGAAGAAGGGAAGGGAGGGAGGGAGGGAGGGAGATAGCGATGCAGATGGGTGGGAGTAGAGACTGGGAATGGAGGCCTCAGAGGGAAGGAGCTCTGGCAGCTGGAAATGGATGAAGGGAAAGGAAAGTGAGAAGGGAAGAATGAGGGGGAAGAAGGAAACCAGGAGAAACAAAGGAAACTGAACAGAGTCGGAGGCTGTTGGCAAAGGCAGCATTGTCGCTGCACTATCTGCTGTGTGTCTAGGAAGCCACAGACCCTTGAGCGGTGATGCAAGCCAGAGCCAAGGACAAGATCAAGGTAGTGTGAGTGGATTAGAGTTCTGCTTTCAAAAGCAATCAAAGGATGCCAAGCAAAAAGCCTCAGGCCTGTTGACACTGTTTTAAGAGGTCAGGGATAGAAACAGTCCTCTGCTTTTGTTTTGAATGAAATACTTATTTTGTGTCATTGTGTCTTGGGACTGTGTGCTTGGTTTTTTTTGTTATTTTTTATTTTTTATTTTTATTTTTACAGGGGCTCAATATCGAGAGTTTGCTCAAAAGAGATCTTGGACTTGAAAATTTGAATAATATGAGACTCTTAAGATTTGGGAAACTTTTGGAAAGGGACTAAATACATTTTTCACTACAAGAAGGTTGTGGTGTTTTGGGGGCTAGAGAAGAATGTTATTGGCTTTTTATGAAGTATCCCCCACAGGCTCACATAGTAAGGGTTTGGTCCCAGCCAGTGGCACTATGGGAACCTCATGAAGTAAGGCATCACTGCAAACAATCTTGGTCACTGTGGTGTGCAGGGTTTAGCTTTCAAAGTCTGACCTGGTCTCCAGGCCCCCACCCCCTGCTTCCCTCATCAGCTGTGAAGCAAACAGCCCCTGCCTCCTGCTCCCACTGCCCGGTGTGTCATCTCACTACAGTGACATGGAGCCAAGTGACCACACACGGGGCCCTCTGAAACTGCGAGGGAAAGCAAGTCCCCCTGCAGCCACCCTGCTATCGTGGCAGCGCCAAAGTCTGACTAACAGGGATGGAGACCCCCGGTAGCATGAACAGTGTTTTGACAATTCCAAAACACACTTTTTAAAGAAAAGATTATTTATTTATTCTATAGTATACTGTAGCTGTCTTAAGACACTCCGGAAGAGGGCATCAGATCTTGTTACGGATGGTTCTGAGCCACCGTGTGGTGCTGGGATTTGAACTCAGGGCCTTCAGAAGAGCAGTCAGTACTTCTAACCCCTGAGCCATTTCTCCAGCCCTAAAACACACTTTTAAAACGCCATGTTTTTAACATCTCTGAACTCTGGATGTGTCACATAGTGAAAGGCATCATTACATGCGACTGCTTTCCACCTGTGAGCTTACCACATAAATTAACAAACAATCGGTCCTGAGGTCAAATGGAATGGTTTCAGTTGAATGGTTCTCTTTGCTGTCTTCCTGGAAGGAGGAACTGACTCAACACAGTTGGAACATGTTCTTAATGAGTTCTAGGATACAGCATACGCTGTCGGGTGACCCCCGCCTCACCTTGGAAACTGTGTGTCTCTGCGTTTGTGTTCCCCCTGCATAACAACAAATACCTGATCACTACTCTCCAACGTCAGGTTGTATAAAGAAATAATTATTCCTTATCCTCATGCTCCTCTGTGAGCATGCTTGTGTGTTTGGAGTTGATTGGAGGATCACACTGCTCACCTATAACATCCCCTTAGAGGTGATAAAGGGCAGAGCTGTCTTGACTATTGGCTGTAGAGACGATATGTATACTGTTGACTTGTAATAATGATAATACCATCATAGTAACTATGAATTTGTATTATTTCACTCAATGGCAGTTCTGCTCAGGAAGCATGGAGTGGATTGTGGAGGCTCCTTGCTTCCTGATGTTTTGCCCATTTTTTTCTTCTAATTATAAAACAAGCCCTTAATTACAGTGTGAAACCCAATGCCAGTGTGGCCCATCTAGGACCTCGAATGAGATGCTTTCTCTTGGGGCCTTCAAGAGAAGGCTGCCTGTGGCCACTTTCTCCAGCCCTGAAAGACGTAGAGGAACAAAGGGCAGTGGAAACAGTGGAAGCAGAGATGAGGACCAGCCACCCTGCCTGGCCACCCCACCCGTGACGTCTCACAGCTAGCCTGTGCCACAGGGGCTGGTGCTTTCTCTGTATAAGCTGAAGCTGTGTCTGGGAGTCAGCACGCTATGAGGCATTTTAAATCCCACTTTAAGCCACTCCTCAGCTTAACTGGTCTCTTTTGGAAGTTATTTGCAGGGAAGAAAAGAAGAATAAAAGAGAAAGAAGAAAGAAAGAAAGAAAGAAAGAAAGAAAGAAGACTGATTTAAGTTTGAGATGTGGGATGATGAAATGCCATCTTCTGTATTGCTGACTGAGAAGAGATTTCTGGGCTGAGACCCACAGGTTGGTTGAGAAATTATGACATTTTCCCAAAGCCTCAACACAGATGCTTGGTTAGGAGAGAACAGAACCAGATGGATCAGAAATACATACGGGTGCTTGGGATTTATCTGAAGTCGTCTCACCTCACTACCCCCCCTCCCCCCACACACACAGGCTTTCTTTGTGCAGCCTTCAATGCTCTAGAACTTGCTCTGTCTACCAGGCTGGCTCTGAGGACCAGACTCTCAGAGATCCCTTGCCTCTGTCTTCTGAGTGCTGGGATCAACAGTGTGTGCTGCTGCTGCCACCGCTGCCCCCTGCACCGCCGCTGCCCGCTGCCACCACCACCACCACACCCACCACCACACCTACCACCCAGTTTATATGAGGTTTTTATTGAGGACTAAACCTCTTCAGTGGCACCTGTCGCATAAAGGCCCAGGTGGCCAGGCCCATGCGTTTGTCATCTTTGATAAGAGCCTCTCTCCGTGATACCATCTGTCCAACTGGTTCCTCTGCTTTTTGAGGCAAGTCCTAGAACAGGAACTGCGGCCAAGGACAGCATTTGCCGTGGCAGGCAGGCATGCACAGGGTGATCTAAAAGCTATAGAGCCTTTGTTAAACATGAGGTCTCGCTCAGCCTTGCTTTGCACCTTATTTTATATACCACAATGGCTGGTGACTTGGTTTGAAAGCAGTTTCTCTAATTCTGGCAGACATGCTGCGAGAGGGGCCCAGAATGTGGCCTGTTGGGAGGCTAGTTCAGGTGGTAGAGTCCCAGATCACTAGGCAGAGTCCTGCCAAGGCTGAAGAGATTCTTATGGTTTGCATGTATTTCCCCAAAGCACGTGTGTTGCCACTTTAATTTCTCTAGGAGTGGTGGTACCTAGAGGGAGCATCTAGACACTGTGAGCAGAGACTGCGATGTATTAATGTTTCTTCTCTCGATTGTGTTCTGCTCTAATGGACTGTGGCTGCCCCTTCCCTCTCCCTCCTCCCAGGAGCCGGCATCATGTTCTTGGAGGACTTCCCTGCCTCTTGAACTACCATCCCATGTAAACCCACTGTCCCTGTGATAAGTGGACCAGTCTCCAGCATTTCGTCACAGCATGAGAAGAACAAACCAAGACAGACATGTTGGACCAGTGCGTCTCTGAGAAACCAGTTGTTACTAGTGAACTGAGACACGCTTGCCCCACACCATCACAGGTCTGAGTGTGGTGTATATAACATCTCATTCAGAAAACACTGCAAAATTTACTGAAAAGACTTATAAAAAGGCATTTTCTTAGCAGGCCAGGCATTTTATTGAAAGGCCTTAGACTGTCTTTCAGACATCTTCATTAAGTTTCTTTATAATGTAATCAGTTATTTTAATGTCAGCTGTGGGGTGACTTCCACTGTCTTCGCTCATGGCCAATTGAAGGGCAAAGAGAGAGCATAGTCTTTCTTTGTGAGTCTTAAAATCCTCACTCATGAAAACAAAAAGCAACAAATGTGGCTGATTCAATCCATATTACACTTCTGAACACACAGGTGTGTGTGCTTTGGCCCAGGTGTGGAGGTCAGAGGATTACTGTGTGCCTTGTGCCCTGTGACATCTAGCTCAGGTGGTCAGGGTTGTTAGGAAGTGCTTTTAACCTTGTGCCTCTGGCCAGCTCCTAGCAAATTTTGTTTTGTTTTGTTTTTGCTTGTTTTGTATTGTTTAGCAAGAAAGACGTTGGGTCTCTTAAGGGTGCTTTTACTCTATATAAATCTATATGAGGGATTTGGAGTGGGACTTTGTGAGTTCAAATCCAGTCTCCACCTCTAGAGAACTTTGTGATTCGGATAATAGTCCCACAATCTCTCTGAATCTGTTTATTTGTAAACGAGACAATAACACAACGTTGGGAGTGGGTTAGCGGGAGATCGCACCAATGGCCCGGAGCTACAATTCTTCCTGTATTAGAAACAGTCTACCTCTTTCTTGGGTTGCCTTTTTCTGAGCCTCGCAAAAACCTTGTTCTCTCAGGTGTTTTGTAAGATACTTTGCTTTGGCTGCTATGAACAGGAGCAGTTGCTTCACCGGGCCATTTGACATCCCTGGCTTTCTCTTTGAAGAAAGCGTCCCCATGGCTAGTTTGGGAAACAGGCTGAATGAGTGGGGGTCGAGGAGTTGGCTGTGACCGAGCATCCTCTGGGCAGGCCCTGCGGGCTCAGCTGTGCGTGCGCCGCCGAGGGTGGCGGCGGCAGGCACCCCGCCCTTGGCCGCCGCCTCGGCGTGTCAGGTGTCGTGCGAAGCGCGGGAGGGGCGGCCGCGAGCAGCGCCCAGGGAGATGACTGGAGCCGACTTCCCAGAAGCGGCGCACGCAAGGCACAGCTCCGCACGCAAGGGGGAGGCGACAGCAGAAACTTTTCAACCCAACAGTCTGCCGGCTACAGAGCTGCCTCCTCCTCCCACTCACCGCCCCCTCTCGGGTCTGGTGCTCAGGGATTGCCTCTGGCGCCCAAGCTTGGATCACTGCCTGGGGCGACCTGAGCTGTCACGCGTGTCCAGCAGGTGGCAGAGTTCCTGTCGTTTCAAAGCGATAAGTCTTGCCTTCTGAGAGCTTTGTGTGCAGAAGGATGGTGCGCGCCTTGGGGCGGGAGAACGTTCAAGGTTTCTAGATCTCAGAGGTAGAAAGAGATCTGTGCACACAAAGGGCCAAATGCTTTGCAAAACCTTAACGTAAAGATAAATGCAAGGCGAACCAAGCTGCCCTGTTCCTAAAATGGCTAGTTTCTTTCCCTGGCTCGGTGCCTAAGGATCATGAGCAAGGCACCAAACTCGAGTCACCTGGAGGAGGAGGGCGTGCTCCTGGTTGCTCTTTGCTCCAGCGCGCAGAGGCGTAGGAAATTCTGTCCCAAGCTTAGTTCTGGGGAAAGCGTGGGGGTCTTGACTGGGGGAATGACTGATGACAAGCCGTTATCGCCAAAGGAAAACTTTACGAGGCGGATCCTAACAGAGCTGCCAGCTATTGTTCCAGGACAGTCCCAGCCCGCGGCGCGGACTTCCCACTGGACCACCCTGGGTCACCCTGAGCACGGACTTGAGACCCAAGTCCCAGATCTGTGGGCTTTCGCAATGCGTCCCGCCCCTCACGCCCCACCCCCTAAAGTCCCCGCTTCCTCCAGTCCCTAACCAGTCCTTAAAACTCCGGAGTAGAGGGATGGCGCATCGCCTTTGGGGTGCGTTGCAGACACCTCTGCGACGCCAGCTTGAAAGCCGCCTGCGGGCTGGGATTTAACTCCATTTTATCAACGCCCAACCCCCACTCATCTCAACCGCAACTCCAACTCCGTGAGAAAGCCCTGACTTTGCGGAGCCCCAGGTGCAGTGGCGCTCAGCAAACTTGAGACACTTTTTTTCCCCTATCCTCCATCTTAATCTAAGTTTAGGTTCTGACTGAGCCAAGAATAGGTGCTAAAGCAGCGGTCCTCAGGTGTCTAGGCCTCCAGGTCCCTGGGGACTCTCAGGTTGAAGTCTTGCAAAGTCTGGGCAGAGGCTCCACAGCTTCTCTCAGACTCCGCTGCTCTACACCGCTGGAAACCACGCTTCATAGCAGGTCAGTCTGTCCGCGGATCCACCTTCCCGAGGCCTCTTCAGAGCAGTTCTTGAAGGTCAGGGGTGGGGTATTAGGTACTTTGAAAGAAACCTGCCTTTGTGTCTGCCACCCACCGGCATTGTGTCGGGATTCTGGGAACCGTTAAGCAGCTGGGGATTTGGAATCTGGTATGTCTCTGCTGGAGGCAGGGCTGAGTAGGAAATGTAGTTTTAAGCATCTTGCCCAGAAAGTAAGCCTTTACCTGATCTATGCATGGCCTCCTCTCTACTCAACCCCAGGCTGTAGGCCCATGCTGGGGCTGAGATGCGCGCGCGGGGGTGGGGGTGGGTGGGTGGGTGGCACTCCTTTTTTTCTTTTCACACCTGAGTTTCACATTTTGCCTTTGTGTCCCCAGCATGGCCACGAGCCTTAGTGCAGACAGTCCGCAGCAGCTGAGCTCGCTGTCTACCCAGCAGACCACTCTTCTGCTACTCCTTTCCGTCCTGGCCGCCGTGCACTTAGGCCAGTGGCTGTTGCGACAGTGGCGACGGAAACCGTGGTCCTCGCCCCCAGGTCCCTTTCCTTGGCCACTGATCGGAAACGCAGCGGCTGTTGGCCAGGCGTCGCACTTGTACTTCGCTCGCCTTGCGAGGCGCTATGGCGACGTTTTCCAGATCCGTTTGGGCAGCTGTCCCGTGGTGGTGCTGAATGGCGAGAGTGCCATCCATCAGGCCCTGGTGCAGCAGGGCAGCATCTTCGCGGACCGGCCGCCCTTCGCCTCTTTCCGGGTGGTGTCTGGTGGCCGCAGTCTGGCGTTCGGCCACTACTCTGAGCGCTGGAAGGCGCAGCGACGCGCGGCCTATAGCACGATGCGTGCCTTCTCCACGCGCCACCCGCGCAGCCGCGGTCTCCTCGAGGGCCACGCGCTGGCAGAGGCTCGAGAGTTGGTGGCAGTGCTGGTGCGGCGCTGCGCGGGCGGCGCCTTCCTCGATCCGACGCAGCCGATCATTGTGGCTGTGGCCAATGTCATGAGCGCTGTGTGCTTCGGCTGTCGGTACAACCACGACGATGCCGAGTTCCTGGAGCTGCTCAGCCACAATGAGGAGTTCGGGCGCACGGTGGGTGCGGGCAGCCTGGTGGACGTGCTGCCCTGGCTGCGGCTGTTTCCCAACCCCGTGCGCACCACTTTCCGCGAGTTCGAGCAGCTCAACCGCAACTTCAGCAACTTCGTTCTGGACAAGTTCCTGAGGCATCGAGAAAGCCTGGTGCCCGGGGCTGCTCCTCGAGACATGACAGACGCCTTCATTCTCTCTGCCGAAAAGAAGGCATCCGGGGGTCCTGGCGACGATCCCTCCCGGCTGGACCTGGAGGATCTGCCTGCCACTATTACGGACATCTTCGGAGCCAGCCAGGACACTCTTTCCACCGCGCTGCTGTGGCTGCTCATTCTCTTTACCAGGTAAAGCCTCCAGGAGGGATGGCTCGGTCCTTGCTTTCCTTCTTTGAAAAAAGGAGTGCGGCTAAAAGGTCACTAGCTGAGCGCAGGGTTTGAGGTTTTGCCCCGCGTCGCCCCCCAACCCCTAATTCCTTCAAACTGAGATCTCAGGTAAGATAAGGCCGGGTCCAACTGGGCAGTCTAAGAAAGGCTTCCCCTCCAAGCGTTGCCAGGACTTAACAGCATCTCTGATGTTGTGCCCCACTCCCTATACCCCCTCCCCCGTGACAGGGAACACATTTACGAAGGGCTCTCCCCCCACAAACAAACAAACAAACAAAAAACAAACAAGTGTTTTACCTTGCCGGCAGATCAACTTTGATCCTTCTGAGGCTCAATAGAAGCAAAATTGGATCGGTTCCAAGGTTAAAGGAAGTGCAGTATAATGTTAAATAAACACAGCGCACATCAGTAAGGGTAGGCTGTTCATCTCAGGCCCTGCTTCCAGCTTCGGGGCAGAGCTAAGTTACCAGGCTAGGGAAGCCAGCAAAGCTCTGTTCCCAGAGGACAACCTGAGAATAAGGTTTACCCTGAGGCGGTTGCACTGCAAAATATGCAAGTGGAGTCACGTCTGCAGTATGTGATCAGCTTCTAGAGAGGAGTCTAGGACCTGGTGGGCCTCTCTCTCTCTCTGGTCCTGATCTCAGGGCCAGGGAGCAGATCTCTACAGCACTCACTGCAAGGCTGCACACAAGGATTAATTAAGCAGCGCCCCACCTCCTCCCCGCACTCAGGTGGTCTAAGTAAATGAATCCTTTGTGGGAATTTGACGATTACCTATTAATTACCTATAATTCAGATTTAACCTGTATCTTATCTAGAAGCATTACTTCTTTTCTTAGAGCATAAGGCAGCGGTTCTCAAATGGTGGGTCGCTCGATTCCTGCCGCCTAAAATCGTAGGGAAACACAGATACAGTACTATTCATAACAGTGACAAAATTGCAGTTTTGAGGTAGCAATGGAAATAATTTTAGGGGTCACCAAAACACGAGGAACAGCGTTAGGAAGGGTGAGAGCCACTGCCCTAAGCAATGCTGAAGATGTGCTCGCCTCCGAATTTGGCACGCAGGGTCCGTTTCCTATTGGAAGTCACGCAATTCGTATTTCTTTAGACCTACTTTCACATTTAAAAGTATATTTAAAATGACTTTTCAATATTAAAGTCAAATCGTGTAAACATATATTGGGACTATCAGGATGAGAGGCAGAGGAAGCAGAAAGAGAAGAAAGGGCATTGAACCCAAGATCAGGATAAAGGTCTTCTTCCTTGAAGATCTTGGGGTGCCTTTCACACCCCAAGATAAGTGGGTACTCTTTGAAAATTTTTTTTTTTATTGAGCTGTATAGGTTGTTCTCCATGTGTTCCAAAGAAATAAAAAGTTCAGGGTCATTTTCAATGCAATAAAGGTGACATTTTTCCTTTTCGTGAAAAGGCGATATAACCAGAGTGAGCAAGTTACGATGCCCGTTTAGATATAAATTTTATTGATGCAGTTGCAGCTGGTACACCTGAACACAGTGCCTGCTGTTGCATTCCTTCGAACTGCAGCAGCTGGAGGGACAGTTTGCCCGTAAGGTCCAAAATGCTTATGATTTGGCCCTCAGTGGAAAATGTTGGCAAGTTCTATTAAGTGTTTTTTAAACTACCCATTGTTTCGCCGTTTAAAATACTTATTTTCAGTGGCTGTAATTATTCTTCCCCACCCCACCTCCTTTTTGAGCCTTCTACTTACTGTAGTGGACGCATCCTCATCTTCTAACATTGATTTCAGTATGTTTTCTCTTTTACATATTTTTTATTTTTGTCTACTTTTATGTATATGAATGTTTTGCCTGGGTGTGTACAGATGTGTACCAGGTGCATGCCTGGTGCCTGCAGAGGCCAGAAGGTGTTTTCCTGGGGATTAGAGTTATAGACTCCAGTAAGCTATCACATGAGGGCTGGAAATCAATCTCAAGGTCCTCTACAAGAACAGCTGGTGCCCTTAACCACCCAGGCATCTCTCCAGCCCAGATTTTAGCAATTTTGATGGCTACATAATATCTTGTTCTAGTTATATACATAGATACAATCCGGTTCCAGTTTTAACATTAATAGTTTGGGCTGCATTTTGAGTTTTAAGCATTTCTGTGATTATATGTCATTATCCCTGTTAAGCTATTTTCTGAATGTGGGCTTCTAGGTATAAAATATTGGGTTTAAAAATGAGAGGCTAAGGGATTGCCTTTATAGAGTTTGTGGTAAAGGAAGATTTTGAATTCCAGAAGAATTGTCCCCATTCCTAGCAACAACAGTGCAGACCTATAATTGGTACCTCATCTGATAAACTGGGGCTCTGCTTTGTGAGTTTAGGAAATGTGTAGTGTCATCTATCTGGAGATCAATAATACGTTATAAAATAGGAACAATCAATTGCCTAAGGATATGAGGGAAGAAAAATAATTTGCTTTCAGGGTAGCATTTTAACTTTTGTGGGTCCAGGGTCCTTTTGCCTTTGTAGACTTCTTTATAAAACATTGAACATATATTTTTATAACTACACTGATATAAAATGAACATGTTAAAATGTGTATGTGAACATCTAGCTGTAAGTCCATTTGTTTAGGTCTGTAGGTTTTAAAAGATAGACAAATATTTTCCTGGGTGTCTAAAATGTATACTCTTGTGAATTTTTAGACTTTAAAAAACTGGAGGTTTTATTTTCTCACAATGAGAAATAAGTCCAAGGCCACAAGAGGCTTATTACAGAAAAATAAAATTACTATTGCCTAACTTGTAATACTGAGTGAGAGAAATTAGTAACCTGTTTTAGACTTTCTTTTAGAAATTGTAATTTGGTTACAGACCTACTTACTTTATGGAATTAAAATAGGAGTGTAGTGTGCTGCTGGGGAAAGATGAACTGATTTTGTGCTCTCTCTCCCCCTTCTCCCTTCCTCCTTCCCCTTCCGTCCTTCCTTTCATACTAAAATCAAAACAGATACCCGGATGTGCAGGCCCGCGTGCAGGCCGAGTTGGACCAGGTTGTGGGGAGGGACCGCCTGCCCTGCATCAAGGACCAGCCCAACCTGCCATATGTCATGGCTTTTCTTTACGAATCAATGCGATTCTCCAGCTTTTTGCCTGTCACCATTCCGCATGCCACCACCGCCAACACCTTTGTTTTAGGCTACTACATCCCCAAGAATACAGTCATTTTCGTTAACCAATGGTCTGTGAATCATGACCCAGCCAAGTGGCCTAACCCAGAGGACTTTGATCCAGCCCGCTTCCTGGACAAGGATGGCTTCATTAACAAGGCACTAGCCAGCAGCGTGATGATATTTTCAGTGGGCAAACGGCGGTGCATCGGCGAGGAGCTGTCTAAGATGCTTCTGTTTCTCTTCATCTCCATCCTCGCCCACCAGTGCAATTTTGAGGCGAACCAAAATGAGCCCTCGAACATGAGTTTCAGTTACGGCCTGACCATTAAGCCCAAGTCGTTTAAAATCCATGTGTCTCTTAGAGAGTCCATGGAGCTCCTTGATAATGCTGTTCAAAAGCTGCAAGCCGAAGAAGCTTGCCAGTGAGCCGCAGCCTCAGTTCTCAAAAGTGAGCAGAAACCAAGTGTCCCGAAGGTGAGGCACGCTGTCCAGTCCATGGCTCCTCCTGGGCCCGTGCTGGAGTTCCTGGAAGTATTTTGGAATTCAAAAGCAAAAAGGGCCCAAGGAATTTGGATTTTTTCAATTAAACATATGCATACATATTATTAGCATGTGTGCATAACTAACAAGGTATTTCATCACTCTGCCCTTTTGGGTAGATTTGAGAGGTAACTTCTATTACAGAAATTAGCCCCACAGGAAATAGCAGTAAGCAAAGGCTTAGGATATACTCATGATTCAATTACAAGTGATTTCAGTGTAAAATGTAAAGACCAGAAATTCCTCTACCAAGAGTCAACTTGCTTAGAAAAATGCTTCAACTCCTTTGTGGGTCTGCATGAGGTTTTCTTTCTGCCTGTGTGATGTCCCTCTCACTGTAGAATGGACCATAAAGTCAGTTGCTCCCCCAAAATAACTGCAGTAGGTTTTAGAGATTAGCGAATTTAAAGGTAAATTGTTTAGATAGCAAAAGATTTTTATAAGTTAAAGCTGTATCTCATTTGGTTGTTCAGATGAAGTATTCCAGTTATAAGGGAGAAAAAGTTTTGCCAGGCCAGCTTAAGCTTTCATTTTGGGGATGTAATAAACTGGTCTCAGTACTAAGCCTGTTAAACTTACAAAAAGCCTCAAGTCACCAAATAGTATTCAATGCATATAAAATTTCACATAATTATTCATAAACATCATATGAATATTAGCTATTCGACCAGGAAAACATTTGAATAATGTATTTCTTATGTCATATTGCAAACCAAAAAGTATAATCAGTTGAATGAAATTTGCCCAAATCCAGGAAATGAGCTTACTAAGTCGGTCTGTTTTGACATCAGGGAACCAAGTAACAGAAAGATCTTTTCTTATTTATAGTTCATACAAGGAACAAATCTCAAAACTAAGCCAGCAAAATATGTTCTGATCTGTAATTGTAGTTACAACACAGATGCTTCTTTTGGAATTGACCCCATTAATATGTTATGATACCAAAGTCTCAGCTTGCTTCGATTTTAAATTAGTTTAAAAATCCATCTTGATTATTTTGTTTCCGTTGAAGCTAGAGAAAATATGGTCATTACCCCACAGAAGGTGAGACACCTAATCTCTGCCTAAGGATCAATGCCAAATGGAAAAATAAATAAGTAAACAAACAAACAAACAAACACAGGCCATGAATGTTCTGGGTGTTCATATTAGAGATCATATGATAGGAAACTTGCTACAACCAGTAGTTGGTAGTTTCTTTTTATGTGTTTTTACTATTGTTGTTGTAGTTGTTTTTTAAGTTGAGTATTAAGGTCTGTGGGTTTTTTTTTTTTTAAGTCAGAATCTGAAGATTGTCTTGGGAGGTTGTTTAGCAACTGCTTCTTGGAAGTGCAGAGGCGGTTAAAATTGGCTCTTTTATTTAGGATGGCAACACTATGGGCAGTTACTTCCTGGAGGCTGAGAGAGGAGAAATGTGTGCATTTGGATGATGTAAACGATCCAAAAGCCCTTTAAGAAAGGTTGGATGAGTGGAAAAGTGGGGACGGGGCCTGTGGGAGTTTCCCATTTCTGTTTTTGTTGCAATTAGCCGGAACACAAGAAGCCCACAGCACTCAGTAAGCCCGCTTAGTGTTGGCTCTGTTTTGTTGGGCTTCTTGGAATTTTCATATCGCCATTACAAAGGAAGGAGTGTGTGATGCTCTTTGTGTGTAGAGGCCAGAAGCTGCCAGACAGAGAAAGCTTAAGCAGAGGAGAGATATCTAAACGGTCCCCATTCACTCCAAATTAGTTTCCTGAACTATAAAATTTGAGGCATGAATG